>NC_064822.1:67749094-68052125 GCF_024166365.1 Elephas maximus indicus | reverse complement strand
GAAACCACAGCCTGAAAGCCTGTAAAATCAACACCATCTCAAGGGGTAAATTTCCTGAGTATGACCTAAAAAAAAAATACCTACTCAGCCTTTATTCAGCTCATTCTCTGCATACATCTAGGGCAATTCATACTTTTTCTTTTTTTTTTTTTTTTTTGTTAGGTGCTGTCAAGTTGGTTCCAACGAAACACTGCCCGGTTCCTGGGTCATCTTCACAATCGTTGTTAATCTTGAGTCCATTGTTGCAGCCACTGAGTCAATCCATCTCGCTGAGGGTCTTCCTCTTTTTAGCTCACCCTCTACTTTACCAAGCATGATGCTCTTCTCCAGGGACCGGTTCCTCCTGATAACATGTCCAAAGTATGTGAGACCAAGTCTTGCCATCCTCGCTTCCAAGGAGCACTCTGGCTGTACTTCTTCCAAGACAGATTTGTTCGTTCTTCTGAGATGCCCTGGTATATTCAGTGTTCTTCAGCAACATCATAATTCAAAGGCATCAATTCTTCTTGAGTCTCCCTTATTCATTGTCCTGTATTCATGTGCATGTGAGGAGAATGAAAATATTGCGGTATTGGTCAGGCACCCTTTAGTCCTCAAACTGATACCTGTGCTTTTTCAACACTTCAAACAAGTCTTTTGCAGAAGATTTGCCCAATGCAACATGTCGTTTGATTTCTTGTCTGCTGCTTCCAAGAGCGTTGATGGTGGATCCTAATAAAATGAAATCCTAATAACTTCAATATTTTCTCTGTTTATTATGATGTTGCTTATTGGTCCAGTTGTGAGGATTTTGGGTTTCTTTATGTTGAGATATAATCCATACTGAAGGCTGTGGTTTTTGATCTTCATCAGTTAAGTTCTTCAAGTCCTCTTCACTTTCAACTAGAAAGGTTGTGTCATCTGCATATAACAAGTTGTTAAAGAGTCTTACTGCAATCCTAATGCCACATTCTTCTTCATATATTCCAGCTTCTCAGATTATTTGCTCCACATACACTTGAATAAGTATGGTGAAAGGATACAGCCTGAATGCAACCTTTTCTGACTTTAAACTATACAGTATCCCCTTGTTCTGTTCAAACAGCTGCCTCTTAGTCTATGTACTGGTTCCTCGTGAGCACAATTCAGTGTTCTAGAATTCCCATCCTTCATAATATTATTCACCATTTCTTACGATCCACACAGTCAAATGTCTTTGCATAGTCAAAAAAAAAAAAAAAAACACAGGTAAACATCTTTCTGGTATTCTCTGTTTTGGGCCAAGACCAATATGACATCAGCAATGATATCCTTCATTCCACATCTTCTTCTGAATTGGGCTTGAATTTCTGGAAGTTCTCTGTTGATGTACTGCTGAAACCGCCTTTGAGTGATCTTCAGCAAAATTTTACTTGCATGTGATGTTAATGATATTTTTCAACAATTTTTGCATTTTGTTGGATCACTTTTCTTAGGAATGGGGCTTTAGGAATTTTCTTAGGAATTGGTAATTTTTATGACCATTACCCTCTATATTGGCCCTTCGTTGTATTGCAGAAACATGAAAGAAGCTATATAATTATAAAAGAATTTATAAACTCAATTTAAAGAACTAAATATTCCAAAGTCATTTAGTTTGTTCTTTGAATAAAATGAGTTAAACAATGATCTATTACTTTGAAGCCATCCAGAAAATTCCTTTGACTTCATCTGGCATATTGATTTTATCCCTAGATGTAGTTCTTTGAGAAATTTTATGTGGGTTTTATAATGATTGCTTCAAAGTACAGAGAGTTAATGATCATTGTTTAAATATGACCACCATTTACTCTCTGATTAAAGACTTGGTTCAAATCTTCAGCTTACTTAGATATTATGTTTTCCAGAACAAAGAAAATGTGGAATAACGAGTACATACAAATTCATCTTTTCTTTCCAACTGAAGTAGGCTGGAATTATGAGAAGCACAGAAATCCCTACTTTCTGCCCAAGTTTTTTCTTCACCGGAAAAGAAGTAACAATTGCATCGGTACCCAATCCACTTTTCTTGGCAAGGACAGCAGCCAGAGCCTAAGATAAAAAACAAAATATGATTGATGACATTGGAGATTTCTATTATTTTTATTGCTGCTTATTCATTGAAACACCATTTGCTATTTATTTTTTTCTCTACAAATAGTCTTTGAGCACACACTACTACATGTGCTGTGGTGTGCTATGTTCAGGATTATAAATGTGAGCAAGTCAGACATGATTGGTTTCTTCATGGAGATTATATTCTAGAGAGAGTAAGACATACAATCACCAAACATTTATCAATTATATTTCGTGAAATTCCGGTAAGTATACAAAGGAAATGTAGTATATTAAAAGAGCGCATAACAGGGTATGGGATGGAGTGAGGTTAAAAGAATCTGTTTTGAGGAAGTGACCCAAAGCTGAGCTGGGCAGTAAAAATAGGAGTTAACCAGATCAAAGAGAGATGATTTAAAAGAGGAAAGCATTTTATCATATTTTCTGAGTCAACAAAAATACCATGCACTGATGAGAATCTGATGTTTGGGATTATTTTTTTTTTTTCAAAAATGAAGATAAATAAAAACAATTAGTACGAAGTCTGATAATAGGGTTTAGCAGTGGTAATGACTTCAACATTCCTTAACCTCAGTAACAGAAGACATGACACATGGTAGATACTTGAATGTTTTCCAAATAAACGGTGGTGAAATTGCATAAGAGGGAAATTAAATGCCATGTGGTCACAGAAGGAGAGATAACTTGGAGTGCACTGGGGGAAAATCTATTCATTGAGAAACTGTGCTTTAAGCTGGCTCTTACTGTGTAAGTAGATTTTATAACTGCAGAAATCTGGGCGCTATATTCTGAGACGTAAATAATGACGCAAGTAAAGGTACGTAGAGGATGGATTTTCTGTAATGGAGATAGGAAAGTAAGGGCTATGAGCAGACACAGGCAGGGAGTTAGGATTAACTGTAATATTTACTGTAGTTTATTTACAATTTGTTACTTAATAATGTGCATTCATAGAGGACAGAAATCTGTTATTTCATGCTAATAGTATCCTTATTCCTTTTACATATAAATGATGTGTTTGCAATGTAATTTAATCATTCTTACATTAGAGAACAATGGAATGAGACTGTCCGAAAATTAGGGAAGTAAACTAATATTACCATATGTGATATGCCATCATGCTCCTCTTTGTAAAGAAAAACAAGAAACTGTCTAATTTAAAATTCTAACAAAACTGAATATTTTCAGACATTGGGGCCTACCTCTCTGGGGTTCTACGGTGGATCCTGGAGAGGACGTTGGCTGAGTACTTTCTGTGGCAAATTCTAAAGAAATTATTAAGGAATTTATATAATTAAGTACAGGTTTAAGTGTGTCCGTGATATAATATTACACACTACCAAAATACATCGTATATTATTATATTATTAAATAGTTTTGTCATAGCATTGATCTTTACAAGATGCCTAGAAAAACTTACGATTTTTCAGTAAAATTCCCAAAGTAGCCATCAACAAAAGGCACACTACTGCCAAGGCTCCAGAAATCAGGTTCCATAAATTGTCCGCGAAAGCTGTAGAAAAAGAGAGAAAAGGCAATGACGTAAAGAGCAAACGCAGTCGCTATAGTTCTCAAGGAAAACCTGGCTGCGTAGTGATTAAGTACTAGGGCTACTAACCAAGAGGTCGGCAGTTCAAATCCGCTGGCACTCCTTGGAAACTCTATAGGGCAGTTCTACTCTGTCCTCTAGGGTCGCTATAGTCAGAATAGACTCGACAGCAGTGGGTTTTTTGGATAGTTTTTAAAAGTAAAACCAGTGAGAGAAAATCCAGAAGTCAGGATTCACACACAGATAGGTGGAGAAATATTTGAGCCTTTAGGTCTTTAATGTGCTAACACAATCATCCTGCCAGTGAGCAAATGGAAAAGTCCACTTAAAACTTCAACCAATACCAACCTTTTTTTTTTTTTTTGGCGGGGTAAATTTTTCCACAGTGAGATTATCCACACATTTTCATCTGTACCAACGGTGTAAAGTAAATTTAACAGTAGTTTTTGTTTGTTTGTTTATAATTGGCAAAGAAACTTAGAGATCTAGCATAAAAAGAGATCAAGGGGCTCCAACTTCTGTTTTATATGCTTACATTACAGGCATTTACTTTTATCCTCTCAGGAAAAATCACAAGGCAAATAGACTGGTTCCCACTAGGTAGATGAGAAAACTGAGGGTCCAAGAATAACATCGTTTTCTCAAGGTATCAAAGCTGGCAAGTGTGCAAGTCAGACATAAAATTCAATCCAGCCCAAGCCCAGTGTCTACCACATAACGTATTCCACCATGGTCACTGACAATAATACTATATGGTAGTATGTCTTTCTGCTAATCTCAGTACAGACTCTGCCTTGAAAAGTGTTTTGCTGCTCATAGCTCTGTAGATGTAGTATAAGACAAAGAGAGAGGAGCACTTTGGAACTGGGGATGAGAGATTCCAAATCCAATGTAGAGAGTAATTCCCTGGAGAGCTGAGTTCACTTCCCAGCACATTGAATTATGATGTGGAAACAACCCATTTTTTTGCTCTTACTCAAAATTACTTGGTTATAGGCTTTTTCCTGGACAATTCAACTTTAGGAGATTCTGCATTGACTTTAGCACACTTCCAAGGAGTAACATCACTGACAACAGTACAATGTTCAAAACGTTAATCTGGGTGAGATTTGGGAGTCGCAAGACAAGTGCTATAAATAAATGAATAAATAAACACTTTTCAGAATGGTATCATTTATATTTAGCATTTCTATTTATTCCTGTGTTAGAATTATATTGATCATAATATAATCAGGTGAATTCATTTCTCATTCAGAATTTAGACGTATCTGTATCAGAAACAACTCTGTTGGAAAAGCTTTCGAGACTATTTATAAATTACAGAATAAAAAATCAAGAAATTAAAGTAAATGTAGAAGGTGCTGACATAGTGAAAGACTAAAAAATTCTCTGTCAGTTATATCCCTTTCTCTTAAAGCTCTGCCCTAAAATTAGCCATGTCCATGGGATGTCTGTTTTGGGTCCCTTTATCTGTTGATTTTCTGACTGGAGGCACACGTACCTGCCATGAGAGATGATGTCCCAGGTGGATGCAGCGAAGGCCCGAGGAGTGCTCGTTGGGGAAGAGTGGTGTTCAATCACAGAGCTGGGCTGGAAGCAAAGGAATCCAAAAGTTCTCCGTGAAGAAACTTAAAAGAAACAAATATGTATTTACAGGATGTTCCTGAATCATCTATTGGTGAGCCACATATGTGTAGTACTGACCAAGAAGCAGTAAAACTACCAGCTTCTAAAATGTTCCGGATATCACAATACAGGAAATTCTCACTGCATTTTTGCAATAGAAACCCTTTGATTAGCAGAAAAGAAGATGGGAGGGAGTTTGTGTTTTTTGTTTTTACTTTTAGTGTTTCAACATCAAAGTAATCTTCAAAATATATTTGGAAAATATTCAAAAAATGAACAAACAGAAGTTAAATGTACTCACTGCAATAAAATTCTACATGTAATTTTCCTATTTTAAAAATAATAAAAATTCACTGCACAAAACACAGTTTAAATCTTTTTACTTATATTAACTCATATGTTTATAAAAATGACTGGGTAAGGAAGATACTATAAATATCCTATTTTACCAGTGAGAAAAATGAGGCCTAGAAAGCCTAAGTAACTTGTCCAAGGTTACTTCATTTTGAAACTTAAGCAATCTTGCTCGGGGGCACGCGAGCAATATATGAGAGAGATTTACTTCAAGAGACTGGCTCACACAATTGTGGGGCTCGAAAGTTCAAAATTCATAGGTCAGGTGACAGGCTGGAGACTTATGCTGGCTCACGGGATTGTAGGGGTTGGCAAGTCCAAAACCCATAGGTCAAGCACTGGGTGGAAACTACTGCGGGCTTGCATCCCAAGGTCTGTAGGTCAGACGAGGGAAAAGTACAGAGGTGAGAGAGAAAGAAGGAGAGAGTTCTGACACGGTATCTATTCACAGTCTGAAGGCAGACAATAACCTAAGGAAAGACCACTTTCAACTGCTTGATTGATTACATTAGGTTACATTACACAAGGTCATCACATTATATTACATTATGTTATAGAGCAGCAACTAGTCTAGTATTTGGCAAAACCACTAGCCATCATGGCTTAGCCAAGTTGACACATACAATTAAACATCAGACCTCTCATTACTGTGATATGTACACGCACACACACACACATACACATCTGTGCTTTGAAGCTCCCTTACCTGATGTGATGGTTAAAGTTGTGTGTCAACTGGCTGGGCCATGATTCTCGGTGGTTTGGCTGTTATGATATAGTTCAACACCTATGTAATGATGTAATCACTTTCATGGTGAGATCTGCTATGAGCAGACAATGAGTTGAAAGGGAATTTCCTTGCAGGTGTGGCCTGCATTCAATATATGTGGACTTCCTGGCAAGCTGGCTGACTTTTCCTCACTCTGAATCCTGCAGCTGCCTCCTCTTCTGTTCATCTGACCTCCAGTTCTTGGGACTTGAGCTAGCAACATACCCACCAGTCTTGGGATTTGTCAGCGTCCACAGCCTGTGAGCCAAAAGCCTGTTGTCTGACCTGCAGATGTCAGCAGGAGAAGCCTCCAGCCTGACCCATGGACTTGGGACTTTCCAGTCTCTACAGCCATGTGTACCATTTCCTTGATATAAATCTGTTTCTCTGTCTCTCTCTCTCTCTATATAAACAAACAAAAAAACTTATTGCCATCAAGTTGATTCTGTTTTTTCTATAGGACAGTGGGGTTATAGGACAGAGTAGAACTGCCCCGCAGAGTTTCCAAGGAGCACCTGGTGGATTCAAACTGAGAACCTTTTGGTTAGCAGCTGTAGTACTTACCCACTACACCGCCAGGGCTCCATATATATGTATATGTATACATGCTTCACTGGTTTTGCTTCTGTAGAGACCCCAGCCTAAAACACCCGCTTAAGTCCAAACTTCAGTGCTTCACTCACTTTGCCTTGTAATTTGCTTTCAACACCTTACTCTCCAATGTTCCAGTCCCTTGAGATCCTTTGAACGTGACTGTAGCAGTTCTAATAAACCTTATTTTTACTAGTATGTTAAGTATTGTAGTAGTTTATTGTGTTATCTCATTCAGGTAATATTCTGTTATTTTCACTAACACTTTTATGTCTTCAAAAGAGAACTCTAGTGGGAATTTCAAATATGAGATAGATAGGTAGACTGCGTGTCTTGAGAGCAGGAACCTTGATCTATAATGTCTCTGGACATACAATATGTCGTTCATTCTCATATAAAAGCAAACTCCATCCAAAATAATTTCATGGGTTTTTTGCTGCTTTTTTTTTTTTTTAAGCATTATAATATTCCTAGGGAGTGCAAAATGTTTACATAATTGGCTGTTCACTGAAAGGTTGGAAGTTCAAGTCTGCCCAGATGCATCTTTGAAGAAAGTCCTGGCAATCTACTCCCAAAAATCAGACACTGAAAACCCTATGGAGTATAGTTTTACCCTGGTACACATAGGGTTGCCTTGAGTGAGAATCACCTTGGCCATAACTAACGAAAACTAAAAACCAAACTCATTGATGTCAAGTTGATTCTGACTCGTAGTGACCCAACAGGAAAAAGCAGAACTGCCCCATAGGTTTTCCAAGAAGCAGCTGGTGGATTCAAACTGCTGACCTTTTGGTTAACAGCCGTAACTCTTAAGTGCTTTGCCACTAGGGCTCCAACAATAAGCTGATTTGGTGTTTTTTTACTATTCCTATAGATGAACCTTTTTGTAAAGATGAGCTTTTCATCAAAAACAACAACAACAAAAAACAACTTGATTTCTCAGCTTCCATGAATTCAAAAATTTTCCATCTTTTTAATTTGTGTACACTGTGTTTATAAAGTTGCCTTTACTCAACCACCATAATTGCTAAAATCTAGATCCTCACTGAAAATGTGAATGTGAAATTTCCTTCATAGCTTTTATGCAAATCCAGGTTGAAAGACATGATGATTATAAAAATGATTCCTTACCTAATTTGAAATCTACCATCCTTTTTTTCTGAACATCTTATTGTGCTTTAGGTGAAATTTTACACAGCAAATTAGTTTCCCATTGAACAATTTATGCACAACTTTTTCCATGACATTCTGGTCTCAGGCTGGAGGAGGCTGTGGTTCATGGGGGCCATTAGTCCTATGGACTATTTGCTTCCTTGAGCCTTTGGTTTCCTTCACTCTCCTTTGCTCCAGATGGAAAGGGACCCATAGTTGTATCTTAGAAGATCACTCGCAAGCTTTTAAGATCCCAGACACTCCTCACCAAACAAGTATGTAGAACATTATCTTATGAACTATGTTAGGTCAATTGACCTAGTTGTCCCCCAGCACTACGGTCCTGACCCTCAAGCCCAGTAACTTAGACCCACCAAGTGTTGGACGTATGTCTAAGAAGTTTCCATAACTGTGCCTTCTATGTGCTCTATTATATGTATGAATATACATGCAGCACATACAAATATGTATACACAAAGCCTCACAACTATACGTATATATGCACACACATGTACCCCCATACACCCTCCAAACCTATGTAGCATACATATCTACCTGTATAACCACTCACAAATTGTTGGTTGTCATTACTGTTGTTGCAGAATTGTGTATGTTATAGCATCTACCATGGTTGTCCTTTACTCGTAGATATCTATCCCTCAGTGTCTTCATTTACCTTGGTCACATTGTGCTGACTTCTCCAATATTTTCTGTTGCCTTTACCAGAATTAACATATGTCTACTATTTAGTGATTCTCCCTTCCTCCCCTCCCATCGCTGATAGCCATCAGAGAACACTGCTTTCTGTGCTTCAACTTACTCTTGAAATTTTATAAAGTGGTACCATGCAACATTTGCTCTTTTGTGATTGATTTATTTCACTCAGCATAATGCCCTCCAGATTCATCCATGTTAATTTTCACATGCTAGTCATTATTCTTTATTATTGCATGGTGTTTCATTGTATCTATACATGAGAAGATCTACCCTTTCCTGGTTTTAGTGTTGGACAACACCAAATCAGCAGAAACCTGCCTAATTTTGCTCATTTTTTGTCCAATATTGAAAATGTCTTAATTGGTAGGAGCTTAAGATTTTTTTTTTTTTTTTTTTTAAGATTTTGCCTACAGCTTTTGTATTTGGATGGAACAAATTTGTGAGAATAGTGACAGAATAGACACAGAAAGGGATTAGTCCTTGTCTTAGCCATCTAGTGCTGCCATAACAGAAATACCACAAGTGGATGGCTTTAGCAAAGAGAAAATTATTTCCTCACACTAAAGTAGGCTAAAAGTCCAGATTCAAGGCATCAGCTCCAGGGGAAGGCTTCTTCTCTTTGTCGGCTCTGGAGAAAGGTCGTTGTCCTCAATCTTCCCCTGGTCAAGGAGACTCTCAGGCGCAGGGGACCCCGTGTCCCAAGGACGCACTCTGCTCCAGGTGCTGCTTTCTAGGTGGTATGAGATCCCCACTCTCTGCTTGTTTCCCTTTCCTTTTATCTCTTGAGAGATAAAAGGTGGTTCAGGCCACACCCCCAGGGAAACTCCCTTTACCTTGGATCAGGGAGTTAACCTGTGTAAGGGTGCTGCTACAATCCCACCCTAATCCTCTCAACATAAAATTTCAATCACAAAATGGAGGGCAACCATAAAATACTGAGAAACATGGCCTAACCAAGTTGATACACACAATTGGGGAGGGGGAGGGGAACATAATTGAATCCATGACATAACTATACTTTTACTACTATCAGGATCAGTTATTTTGAGGGAATTATTCTAGTTTTCCAGAACCATGCTTTGTGATATTGAAATCATTCATTCTTTTCTTAGTTCATTGACTCAGAAGTAAAAAAGTCAGCAAAGACATTTCCAATAGAATAACTACAGCCTCAGGTTACAAGTATATACATACACACAAACACTTTCCACATATATATGTATAAACCCACCCAGTGCTGTCGAGTTGATTCCGACTCATTATGTATACATATTTAAAAAACTATTTGCCATTGAGTCAGTTCTGACTTATCGTGCCCTCATGTGTATCAGATTAGAATTGCACACTCAAGATCTCTCCCTTTCTTTCTCTCTCTCTCAATCCCTGGTGGTTCAGTGATTAAGTGCTTGGCTGCTAAATGAAAGGTTGGTGGTTCTAACCTGCCAGCTGTGCTCCAAAGGAAAAAGATGTGGCAATCTGTTTCTGTGAAGATTTATAGTCTTGGAATCCCTATGAGACAACTCTACTCTGTCCTATAAGGTAACTACGAGTCAGAGTCGACTTGATGGCAACGGATTCGGTTTTACACACACACACACACACACACACACACATCTACATGTACACATTATGTATCTAAGGAGTCCCGGTTGCGCAGTGGTTAAAGTCATCAGCTTCTAACTGAAATGGCAGCAGTTGGAAACCACCAGTGGCCCTGTGGAAGAAAGATGTGGCAGTCAACTTTCATAGAGGGCCTTGAAAACCCTATGGGTTCACTATGAGTTGGAATCGACTTGACAACAGTGGCATATTTATGTATATTTGTTTTCATTGTTTTTATTTTTTTATTTCTTCCTTTGATTCTTTGAAAACAGCAAACCAAGTTTGATTCCTTTTATAAATTTGTTTTTGAAATATTATGTCCTTCCCACAGATGCAAGATATCTCCCCTTAAGGGTCCTCCCCTCCTCTAGTGTCCACTGAAGGTCACCATACTCTCTTTCCTGAAATTTCCTACTTATCCAGTGCCCTTGTTCAAGGCAAATGGCGAGTCCAATAACTACAACGTCATTCAAACCTGAGCAAACACCTGGGGAAAGGAAACTGAGGTCCACTTAACACATGTACAGTGACATCTGGTGTCTTTTCACTATCTGCTTATTTATAACAACATTTTTCAGAACATAGTAACAATGAATATTTCAATAGCGTCAAATGAGAAATTTATTTTGATCTTAGTGTTTAGAAAAGTTTTGCATTCTCAGAGTAAAAGAAAATTGTCTGCATTGGGCTGCAGTTTATTATCTCCTTTTAGGCTGGGGAAGGAATTTCAAGGAAAGAAAGAAGCGCTGTGACATGGTTAAGAGTCTTTGTATACCTGTCAATAACAAACCTATTAGCAAACAATCGTTTTTCATAGACAGTCCTTATCTACAAATTGTTTTCCATGTAATCCAACCCTTTGTTTATGATTGTTTATGGGAGAAAAAAAGGGATTTATGGGTCATGTTACCCTGGAAAATGTCATGCAAACCCTGTAAACATCTAAGTATAAAATGGAGATATATTTCCCTCAATGACACCTATGAAAAAACTGACATATGGCACAAACACATACATATATGTTTAAAACCCATTACTGTCAAGTCGATTCTGACTCACAGCAACCCTATAGGACAGAGTAGAACTGCCTCACAGGGCTTCCAAGGAGGGCCTGGTGGATTCAAACTACTGAGCTTTCGGTTAAGCAGCTGTAGCTCTTAACCACTACGCCACCAGGGTTTCCATATATATGTGTGTGTGTGTATGTATATATATGTATGTATGTATGCGTGTGCATATATATTTATGTATGTGTGTGCTCAAAACACTAACTTTCAGGAAAGCAAGGTGAGAATGAGACTTCCCTATATAGTATGCCATACAAAGAACTAAAATGAGATTGATATATATTATTCAATATTAAGTCAAATTTATTTAAAATTTTACAGAGAATTTACAGGAATGTATACATAAAACTACATAAAATTTAATATCAAAAACCCATACAATAATGTAAAAATAGTCACAAAATTCTTTACCTTGATACATTATAATTTCAGGTATAGGCACAGACATTTTAACAATTTTAAAGCATGTGGCTTCAAATACATGTAAAGTGTATGAAAAGACATAAATGTGAACATTTTGCAGACCCCAGAAGTAGATAAGTTGTATCTATGTAGGAAGTGGAGATACTAATTTTGTTAATCCTGGATCTGCATTACACCTCCCTGCTCCCCTTGCCCTGCCATGTCCCAAGAAACACTAAGTAAGCTGTTGCTTAGAGATATAAGGATACTTTTCCCCACACGGTTCATCTAAAACTCTTTGTTTGGACTATACACTATACAGTCCTTTGGGTTCAAAGCCTGAAACAAGGAAAATCTGCAATGAAGAAGAAAATGTTGACACGTAAGAAAAGGAAATGAGAATATTTATGATACTGTTGTTTTTGATTAAACAATAGAATATTTAAGTATTTGAATGAGGTATTAATATATTAAGGTATTCATTTATTATGTTTTTCATTTAATAGTCACAATTTTTATGATTTCGGAATACAAAGTTACATAAAAAGGAGTCATCTCCATAATCATAGGATTGAGGCCAGGGATTTTTTTGATTGGTTGTAATTTCTGTTGTCTTTAATGGTTTTGATGTATGATATATTTACTTACATTTTGTTTAAAGATGTATTGGCTAATCTAGTCTAGGAGGATAAATCAAAGTGAGCAATTTGTCACTGCATGATGTTGCAAGTCCCATGTTTAGAAGTAACAGTGATGTTCAAAGTTTACATGAATATAGAAGATAAGCCCAGAATCCACTACTCATCTGTCAGTTTCTCATACTGTGATGGCTTGCATGTTGCTGTGATGCTGGAAGCTATGCCACACGTATTTCAAATACCAGCAGGGTCACCCATGGTGAACTGGTTTCAAGGGAGCTTCTAGACTAAGATAGAATATGAAGGAGGACCTGGAAATTTACTTCTAAAAAATTGCACAGTGAGAGTCTTATTAATAGCAGTGGAACATTGCCTGATATAGTGCTGGAAGATGAGACCTTCAGGTTGGAAGGCACTCAAAAATGAGATGGATTGACACATCGGCTGCATTGATGAGCTCAAGCGTAACAATGATTGTGAGGATGGTACAGGATCAGGCAGTGTTTTGTTCTGTTGTATATAGTGTCACTATCAGTCAGAACTGACTTGGTGGCACCTAACAACAAGAGTAACAACAAGACCAAGATATTTGAAACATGAGAGGATGCTGAGAATATTGGACTCCATCAAAATAAGAAATATACCACTTTTGTGGGCTTCCGCTGTGTATGTGAGCTTGTGTGCTTGTAAACACAAAAAGTCATATATTAAAAGTTCTTCATTGACATCAGGACACCAACTTTCATGTCACTTGAGCAAAGACTTGGATTTTCTGAGTTGGGCTAAAATCATATTTAGTTGCACCGTTCTCCTTTCACTCATGTTGTGCCCTAGACAGTTTACCTTTCTTGTAGTGCTCCTAGGTGGTACCTGCACTGATGAGATCCACAAGAACACACAAGATCACAAAGAACAGACAACGTATCTGAGTACAGAAACATACAGAGCCTGGGAGGGAGCAGAACTGTCCTCCCACAACCAGGTGCCGCTTGTTCCATTAAAAGAGATCCCAAGCCAGTAAAACTGTTGATGGTAGTTCAAAAAATCCTGCTTGGAAACAAGACAGACATAACAAGCTAACCTGAACCAACCGTAGGATTAATATGCATCAGACTTGGCCTATCAATCACACAAACCAAATTCATTTTTAACTTCTAATTTAGAAGGTGCAGTCGCAGGACTCATATTTCTTTTAAAAGACACATTCCTTTATGAAGAAAAAAACAATACCAAAAAATCTCACTTCACACTGGAGTGAAATATGCTATAAAGGGAGTCAGAGTTTTCATGGAATACTTTCTTCATAGAGGATCACCACTGAAGTTTGATTGAAAATCAAAAGTTATCATAAGGAGTAAATATGGATATAATCTACTAAACCTATACTCCACGCAAGTTCTGCACACCGCTACAGAAATTTCCACCTTTTGTTAAGAAGGGGGCAATTTTTATGATGCAGTTTTTCTTGTTACTTGCTATTAAGTCAATTTTGACTACTGGTAACAGCATGTGTTACAGTGTAGAACTACTCCATAGAAATTTCTTGGCTGTAATCTTTTTTTTTTTTTTTACATGTTTTTTTTTAATGATTTTTATTGTGCTAAAAGAAAGTTTAAAAATCAAGTCAGTCTCTCACATATAAACTTATATACACCTTATTAACATACTCCCATTTACCCTCCCCCTAAGAAGTCAGCCCGCTCCCTCCTTCCAGTCTTCCCTTTCGTGACCGTTTTGCCAGTTTCTAACCCTCTCTACCCTCCCATCTCCCTTTTAGACAGGAGATGCCCACACAGCCTCAAGTGTCTACCTGGTACAAGTAGCTCACTCTTCATCAGCATCTCTCTCCAACCCATTGTCCAGTCCCATCCAAGTCTGATGAGTTGTCTTCAGGAATGGTTCCTGTCCTGGGCCAACAGAAGGTTTGGGGACGATGACCACTGGGATTCTTCCAGTCTCAGCCAGGCCATTAAGTCTGGTCTTTTTATGAAAATTTGGGGTGTGCATCCCACTGTTCTCCTGCTCCCTCGGGGGTTCTCTGTTGTGCTCCCTGTCAGGGCAGTTATCGGTTGTGGCTGGGCACTATCTACTTCTTCTGGTCTCAGGATGATGTACTTCTCTAGTTCATGTGGCGCTTTCTGTCTCTTGGGCTCATAATTATCTTGTGACCTTGGTGTTCTTCATTCTCCTTTGATCCAGGTGGGTTGAGACCAATTGATGCATCTTAGATGGCTGTTTGTTAGCATTTAAGGCCCCAGACGCCACACTTCAAAGTGGGATGCAGAATGTTTTCTTAATAGAATTTATTTTGCCAATTGACTTAGATGTCCCCTGTAGCCATAGTCCCCAAAACCCCGCCCTTGCTCCGTTGACCTTCGAAGCATTCAGTATATCCAGGAAACTTCTTTGCTTTTGGTCCATTCCAGTTGTGCTGACCTTCCCTGTATTGAGTGTTGTCCTTCCCTTCACCTTAAGTAGTTTTATCTACTATCTAATCAGTAAATAAACCTCTCCCATCCTCCCTCCCTCCTCCATCTCGTAACCACAAAAGAATGTGTTCTTCTCAGTTTAAACTATTTCTCAAGATCTTATAATAGTGGTCTTATACAATATTTGTCCTTTTGCCTCTGACTAATTTTGCTCAGCATAATGCCTTCCAGGTTCCTCCATGTTATGAAATGTTTCACAGATTTGTCACCGTTCTTTTTCAATGCGTAGTCTTCCACTGGGTGAATATACCATAATTTATTTATCCATTCATCCATTTACGGACACTTTGGTTGCTTCCATCTTTTTGCTATTGTAACCAGTGCTGCAATAAACATGGGTGTGCATATATCCGTTTGTGTAAAGCCTCTTATTTCTCTAGGATATATTCTGAGGAATGGAATTGCTGGGTTGTATGGTAGTTCTATTTCTAAATTTTTAAAGAAACGCCAGATAGATTTCCAAAGTGTTTGTACCAATTTACATTTCCACCAGCAGTGTATAAGAGTTCCAATCTCTCCGCAGCCTCTCCAACATTTATTGTTTTGTGTTTTTTGGATTAATGCCAGCCTTGTTGAAGTGAGATGGAATCTCATCATAGTTTTGATTTGCATTTATGGCTAATGATTGAGAGCATTTTCTCATGTATCTGTTAGCCGCCTGAATAGCTTCTTTAGTGAAGTGTGTGTTCATATCCTTTGCCCAAATTTTAAATAGGTTGTTTGTCTTTTTGTGGTTCAGTTTTAACAGAATCATACAGATTTTAGAGATCAGGCACCAGTCGGAGATGTCATAGCTAAAAATTTGTTCCCAATCTGTAGGTGGTCTTTTTACTCTTTTGGTGAAGTCTTCAGATGAGCACAGATGTTTGATTTTTAGGAGCTCCCAGTAATCTTGTTTCTCTTCATCATTTTTACTAATGTTTTGTATTCTATTTATGCCTTGTATTAGGGCTCCTAGAGTTGTCCCTATTTTTTCTTCCATGATCTTTATCGTTTTAGTCTTTATGTTTAGGTCTTTGATCCATTTGGAGTTAGTTTTTGTGCATGGTGTGAGGTATGGGTCCTGTTTCATTTTTTTGCAGATGGCTATCCAGTTATGCCAGCACCATTTGTTAAAAAGACTATCTTTTCCACAATTAACTGACACTGGGCCTTTGTCAAATATCAGCTGCTCATATATGGATGGATTTATATCTGGATTCTCAATTCTGTTCTGTTGGTCTATGTGTCTGTTGTTCTACCAGTACCAGGCTGTTTTGACTACTGTGGTTGTACAATAGGTTCTAAATTCAGGTACAGTGAGACTTCCCACTTACTTCTTTTCAGTAATGCTTTACTTATCCGGGGCTTCTTTCCCTTCCATATGAAGTTCCTGATGTGTTTCTCCATCTCATTAAAAAATGTCATTGGAATTTGGATTCAAAGTGCATTGTATATATAGATGGCTTTTGGTAGAATAGACATTTTTACTATGTTAGTCTTCCTATCCATAAGCAAAGTATGTTTTTCCACTTATGTATGTCCCTTTTAGTTTCTTGCACTAGTACTTTGTAGTTTTCTTTGTATAGGTCTTTTACATCTTTGGTAAGATTTATTCCTAAGTATTTTATCTTCTTCGGGGCTACTGTGAATGGTATTGATTTGGTGATTTCCTCTTCGATGTTCTTTTTGTTGATGTAGAGGAATCCAAGTGATTTTTGTATGTTTATCTGGTAACCTGAAACTCTGCCAAACTTTTCTATTAGTTTCAGTAGTTTTCTGGAGGATTCTGTAGGGTTTTCTGTGTATAAGATCATGTCATCTGCAAATAGAAATAATTTTACTTCTTCCTTGCAATCGGATGCCCTTTATATCTTTGTCTAGCCTAATTGCTCTGGCTAGGACCTCTAGCATAATGTTGAATAAGAGTGTTGATAAAGGGCATCCTTGTCTGGTTCTCATTTCAAGGGAAATGCTTTCAGGCTCTCTCCATTTAGAAAGATGTTGGCTGTTGGCTTTGTATACATACCCTTTATTATGTTGAGGAATTTACCTTCAATTCTTATTTTGCTGAGAGTTTTTAACATGAACGGGTGTTGGACTTTGTCAAATGCCTTTTTTGCATCAGTTGATAAGATCATGTGGTTTTTGTCTTTTGTTTTATTTATATGGTGGATTACATTAATGGTTTTTCTCATATTGAACCAACCTTGCATACCTGGTATAAATCCCACTTGGTCGTGATGGATTATTTTTTTGATACGTTGTTGAATTCTACTGGCTAGAATTTTGTTGAGGATTTTTGCATCTATGTTCATGAGGGATATAGGTCTGTAATTTTCTTTTTTTGTGATGTCTTCACCTGGTTTTGGTATCAGGGATATGGTGGCTTCATAGAATGAGTGAGGCAGTAATCCATCATTTTCTATGCTTTGAAATACCTTTAGTATTAGTTGTGTTAACTCTTCTCTGAAAGTTTGGTAGAACTCTGCAGTAAAGCCGTCTGGGCCAGGGCTTTTTTTTTTATTGGGTTTTTTTTGATTACCTTTTCAATCTCTTTTTTTGTTTTGGGTCTATTTCGTTGTTCTACTTCTGATGGTGTTTTTTTTTTTTTTTTTTCTTCTGATTGTGTTAGTTTAGGTAGGTAGTGTTTTTCTAGCAATTCATCCATTTCTTCTAGGTTTGCAACTTTGTTAGAGTACAATTTTTTGTAATAATCTGATATGATTCTTTTAATTTCAGTTGGGTCTGTTGTGATGTGACCCATCTTGTTTCTTATTCAGGTTATTTGTTTCCTTTCCTGTATTTCTTTAATCAGTCTGGCCAATGGCTTAACAATTTTGTTAATTTTTTCAAAGAACCAGCTTTTGGCTTTGTTAATTCTGTCAATTGTTTTTCTGTTCTCTAATTCATTTAGTTCAGCTCTAATTTTTATTATTTGTTTTCTTCTGGTACCTGATGGATTGTTTTGTTGCTCACTTTCTATTTGTTCAAGTTGTAGAGACACTTCTCTGTTTTTGGCTCTTTCTTTTCTATGTATGTGTGCATTTATCATATAAATTGACCTCTGAGCGCTGCTTTTGCTGTTTCCTAGAGGTTTTGGTAGGAAGTGTTTTCATTCTCGTTGCATTCTGTGAATTTCTTTATTCCCTCCTAAATGTCTTCTATAACCCAGTCTTTTTTGAGCAGGGTATTGTTCAGTTTCCAAGTATTTGATTTCTTTTCCCTGATCTTTCTGTTATTGGTTTCTACTTTTATGGCCTTGTGGTCTGAGAAGATGCTTTGTAATATTTCGATGTTTTGGATTCTGCAAAGGTTTGTTTTATGACCTAATATGTGGTCTATTCTAGAGAATGTTCCATGTGCACTAGAAAAAAAAGCATATTTTGCAGCTATTGGGTGGAGTGTTCTGTATAAGTCTATGAGGTCAAGTTGGTTGATTTTAGCCATTAGGTCTTCCGTGTCTCTATTGAGCTCCTTACTGGAAGTCCTATCCTTCTCCGAAAGTGGTGTGTTGAAGTCTCCTACTATAATTGTGGAGGTGACTATCTCACTTTTCAATTCTGTTAAAGTTTGTTTTATGCATCTTGCAGCCCTGTCATTGGGCGCATAAATATTTAATATGGTTATATCTTCCTGGTAAATTGCCCCTTTAATCATTATGTAGTGTCCTTCTTTATCCCTTGTGGTGGATTTAACTTTAAAGTCTATTTTGTCATAAATTGATATTGCCACTCCTGCTCTTTTTTGATTGTTGTTTGCTTCAAATATATTTTTTTCCATCCTTTGAGTTTTAGTTTGTTTGTGTCTCTAAGTCTAAGGTGTGTCTCTTGTAGGCAGTATATTGACGGATCGTGTTTCTTTATCCAGTCTGAGACTCTCTGTCTCTTTATTGCTGCATTTAGTCCATTTACATTCAGAGTAATTATAGATAAGTATGAGTTTAGTGCTATCATTTTGATGCCTTTTTGTGTGTGTTGTGGACAATTTCATTTTTCCACTTACTTTTTTGTGCTGAGAAGTTTTTCTTTGTAAATTGTGTGTTCCTCATTTTCATAGTAGTTGAATTTATGTTTACTGAGTCGTTATGTTTTTCTTGGTTTTTATTTTGAGTTTTGGAATTATTAGACCTCTTTGTGTTTACCTTAATATTTACCCCTATTTTTCTAAGTAAAAACCTAACTTGTATCTTCCTATATCGCCTTGTTTTCCTCTCCATATGGAAGATCTATGCTTTCTGTATTTAGTCCCTCTTTTTGATTATTGTGATCTTTTAGATAATGACTTCAATGATTCCCTGTTTTGAGCATTTTTGTTTCTTTTTAAAATTAATCTTAATTTGTTTTTGTGATCTCCCTATTTGAGTTGATATCACGATATTCTGTTCTGTGATCTTGTGTTGTGTTGTGTTGGTATCTGATATTATTGATTTTCTGACCACTTTCCTTTAGCAATTTTTGTAGCTTTGGTTTGGTTTTTGCAAATCCTCTAAGATTATGTTTATCTGCAAATTTTTTAATTTCACCTTCATATATGAGAGAGAGTTTTGCTGGATATATGATCCTTGGCTGGCAGTTTTTCTCCTTCAGTCATCCCATTGCCTTCTTGCCTGCATGGTTTCTACTGAGTAGTCTGAACTTCCTCTTATCGATTCTCCTTTTTAGGAGACCTTTCTTTTATCCCTGGCTGCTTTTAAAATTTTCTCTTTATCTTTGGTTTTGACAAGTTTGATGATAATATGTCTTGGTGATTTTCTTTTTGGATCAATCTTATATGGGGTTCGATGAGCATCTCAGATAGATATCTTTCCACCTTTCATGATGCCAGGGAAGTTTTCTGCCAACAGATCTTCAACTATTCTCTCTGTATTTTCTGTTAACCCTCCCTGCTCCAGAACTCCAATCACAGGCAGGTTTTTCTTCTTGATACAGTCCCACATGATTTTTAGGGTTTGTTCATTTTTTAAAATCCTTTTATCTGATTTTTCTTCAACTATATTGGTGTCAGTTGCCTTATCCTCCAACTGCCCTGCTCTGCATTCTAATTGCTCGATTCTGCTCCTCTGACTTCCTATTGAGTTGTCTAATTCTGTGATTTTACTGTTAATCTTTTGGATTTCTGAATGCTGTCTCTCTATGGATTCTTGCAGCTTATTAATTTTTCCACTATGTTCTTGAGTAATCTTTTTGAGTTCTTCAACTGCTTTATCAGTGTGCTCCTTGGCTTTTTCTGTAGATTGTCTTATTTCATTTCTGAGGCCATCCCTAATGTCTTGAAGCATTGTGTAAATTAGTTTTTTATATTCTGCATCTGGCAATTCCAGGATTGTATCTTCATTTGGGAAAGACTTTGATTTTTTAATTTGGGGAGTTGTAGAAGCAATCATGGTCTGCTTCTTTATGTGGTTTGATATCGATTGCTGTCTCTGAGCCATCTATAAGTTATTGTAATGATTTATTTTTTATTTGCTCACTGAGTCTTATCTCATTTTGTTTTCTTTCAATATACGTAGATGGGCTACTAGATTGCGCTGTTTTGATTGTTGTAGCCTTTGAATCACTTATGGCCTATTACCAGCTGGTTTGGGCTGTTACTGGATATATATGCCTAAGAGTCCATTCACTATTCTTGAATAGAATCAGCTTAGGTGTTCTGATTTTCGGTCACCAAGTGTGTGGTGTAGACTGTCACCTATTAACTTCGAGGGGTAGTGGAGAAAGTTGTGTGCACCAGATTCTAGTAGCAGCAGAGGGTCACACTCCGGGGGGGGGGGCAGGATGCTGACAGCCTTCCCCCATGTGCCAGTGAGGTAGGTGTGTCTCTATTTCTAAAACACTGGTGGGTGGGCTCTGCAGCTGTACCTTAGGCACCCAATGCATCTACCTCCGAAGATTGGTAGGCATCAGTATCTTCAGACCCCTTTGGCAGGTGGCTACGTGGTTTGGGTAGAGCTTCAGCCCTCAGTTCCCCGTTGTGGATCAGTGAGGGCTCTGTTTAATAGGTAGAGATATCAGACCTGGAAAACTTGTCTTTCCAGTTATCTGCTAAAACAACTACAGTCAGATCTCTATCAGAATTTCCTTTGCATTATAATAGCCACCTTGTTCCCTGTAGGGATGAAAGCCAAAGACTGCGCATCTCATATGCTTGGCTAGAGCTGGTTTTGTATTTACATTCCAATTTATGGAAATCAGGGAAGGATTTGTCATCCCTGGTTTTTAGTAGCTGCTTCTCTCAGGCCAGGAGAATTGGTTAGGAAAAGCGAAAAAAAAAAAAAACACCCAGAGCACTTCACTCCCTGGCCCAGGAAATTCGAATGTTAACGAAGCCACCTGGGAAGGGAGGGAAGGGATCAGACAGATAGGAGAGAGTAGCACCCAGGAATATAGACAAAGTTACTTATCTTGCTTGGTCGAGATTGCCCCTGAGGTCAGGCCTGCGTCCTGTGCTTGTGCTGTCTCAGAAGCCGTGATCAACTCCTCCGCTCCCAGTCCAAAGCCCAACACCAATGTTCCCTGGCTGGGACACCACACTCCAGGCTCCAAAACCAGTTGCTGCCTCTGGTGACTCCTCCTCCTCTCAGTCCCATTGTTCCGCTGCCTGCATGCACTGGCTGGGCTTCTCCCGAGGTCATTTCAGGGGTTAGGGCTGCATCCCATGTTTGCACCATCTCAGGAAGCCGTGCTCAGCTCCCCTGTGCCCAGTCCAAAGCCTGGCACCAAGGTTTTCTGACTGGGACACTAGCTCCAGGCTCCAAGAACAGTCGCTCCTTCTCTATGGTTGCTCGTTCTCCCATTAGCGACATCAGTGTGCAGCCTGCTTGTGCTGGCTGAGTCTCTACCGAGGTTACCCCAGGAGGCTAGGGGTTAGGGCTGTGTCCCATGCCTGGCCCACCACAGCAAGCCTCAATCAGCCCTGCCACTCGGCACCAGGAAACCACGAGGGCTCAAGACTGTGGAGCCAGATGCCAGTTCCAGGGTGTGGCTTTTCACTCCCTGTCACTCAGGTCAACTCTTTAGATTTGTGTTTGATGGCCAGGGCTTGTAGATTCTCATGTATATGATCGAGTCACTTGTTTTTCGAAGTCTTTGTTGCAAGAGGGATCCGTGGTAGCTTCTACCTAGTCAGCCATCTTGGCCCCGCCTCAGCTGGAATCTTAATGGAAGAAGATTTCCAAGGCTTTCTTCCACACTGGTTGGTTTTAACCACCAACATTTAGATTAGCAGTTGAGTGCAAACCTTTTGTGCCATTCCATATCCGATATGTTGGTTCCACAATATATCCCACAGATAGGACTAAAGCTAGGTAATTACAAAAGAAATTAAACTCAGTTAAAAGAAGTAAAGAGTACTGTCATTAGGTTGGTTGCTTGAATGAGTAAAAGTAGTGATCTCACATTTCTTTTTTGAGTTTTCACTGAAAAGTTTTTTTGCACTTTATCTAACATCTTGATTTTTATTCCCATGATGTAAATCTTTGGGGATTTTTATGAGGTTTATAATAATTGTTTAAAGGTACAGGGAATTAATAGATCATTTTTCAAATTGTGAAAGAAAATTATAAATTTTATGTTATGGGAACAGAGAGAGTTCTCTTACCCACAAGACAAAGTCATCTTATTAAATGTTAGAAATCTATGTGCTGTATAATCATAAATATATATATAGTTTTAATGCCTATAGTATGTCTTAAACTATAACTAACCTTTAGAAGCAGCTTGCCTTGTTTCACATAATTGCATCTAGGTGATCAGGCTCACTGAAACACAGAAAGGTAAATGAACATGTCCTGTTTCCAGGAGCCCTCAGGACTTTTAACTACGGCTCACGGATTCTGTGACTGTCTTAGCAAGGCTTCTATTTCAGCTTTGATGATGTTGCAGCACATACCGCTCTCTTACAGGATTGATCTACTCTGGCACACTCAGCCTATCAAAGGTTTTTTGCTCAAAGTAACTAATAAAATTGTAGATAAGCACTTTGAAATTTGTATGAATTGGAGTATTCATTTCCACAGTAAGTTGTGTGTTGCCCCAATTCGCAAATTTACCATTAAACCTACATAGCAATCTGTTAATGGTGTTCTGGGTTGTTTATTTTTGAGAAAATATAACCACCCGTGGGCTTTCTGACTAAAGAGTTGAGTCAAAGTGTTCAGCTTATTTTGATGCTGTATTTTTCTAAGTGAAAAAAAATGTGGGAAACGAAAATAAAGTACATGTCAATTCATCTCTGCTTTTCAGCTGAAGTAGACTGGAATTCTGAGAAGCACAGAAATTTCTACTTTCTGCCCAAGTTTTTTCTGCATTAAAAATGAGGTAACAGCTGCATCGGTACCCAATCCACTTTTCTGGACAAGAACAGCAGTCAGAGTCTAAGAAAAAAACAAAACAAAACATGATTGATGGCTCTGAACATTTAAAAATTTCAATGCTATTTACTCATTCAAAAATCATTTGTTTTTTATTCATATTTTCTACAAATTATTCTTTGAGAATCTACTGTATATGTTTACACCACAGCAGGCTATGTTCAGAGAATATTAATGTGACCAAGTCAGAAATGATCTTTATCCCCATGGAGTTTATATTCTAGAGCTCTGGTCAGAATTACATAATTTCCAATCACGTATTAATTACATTTAATGATGCCTTTGGTAAGTATACAAAATATATTCATGACATTAAGACAGCATATAGTAGGACATGGGATGGGAGAAAGCCAGAAAAGTCTTTTTTTTTTTTTCTTTCAGTTTTTTCAGAAGAGATCCCAAAGCTGAGCTCTGCAGTATACACAGGGTAACTAGATCAAGGATAGTCTTTAACGGAGAAAGCATTTTAACATATTTCCTGATTCAGAAAAGAAAAAAGTGCATTGAAGTTTTTCTGGTGGTACAGTGGTTAAAGTGCTCAGCTGCTAACTGAAAGGCGAAAGGTTGGTCATTTGAATCCACCAGCTGATCGGTCAGAGAAAGATGTGGCAGTCTTTTCCCAGAAAGATTGTAGTCTTAGAAACCCTATGGGGCAGTTCTACCCTGTCCTATAAAGTTGCTATGAGTGGAGTATGGAGACTACCTCCCTGGAGTTCTATGATGAGTCCTGGAGAGAATACTGTAAGAAATAATTAGAAATGTAGTTAATTCGGTGCAGATTTAAGTGAAGCCATGAGATAACAAAATATTACACATTAGTAAAATAAAATCTTTATTACTAAATGGTTTTATCATGGTTTTGATCTTTATAAATACTTGCCTGGAGAAACTTGCCAATTATTCAATAAAATTCCCAAGACAGCCATCAGCAAAAGACATATTCCTCCTAAGATTCCAGAAATCAACCTCCATATAGTGGTCTGAAAAACTAGAAAAAGAGAAATAGGGCAAAGACTTAAAGAACAAACAAAGAGACTAAAGTTTTTAAAAACAGAAGCCAATTAGAAAGATTCCAAAAATTTTTTTGATTTTATAACACAGTTGTTTTGTCAATGAAATATTGAAAGATAGACATTCAACTCAGGACTCCACCCGATGCCAAGGTTTCTATGTGGTGTACTTTATTCTTCAGTGAGACTATCCATACATTTTCTGTGCTATCCTCTCCATCTCTAGAAGACAGTAAAGCAAATTTACCACTTTTTTTTTTTTAATTGGTAAAGAACCTTCTACAGTAAGAAGAGATCAATAGGCTCAGTTTCTGTTTTATGAACTTACATAACAGACATTTAGTTTTATTCTCTCAACAAAATAAAAAAGTGAAAAGTATGATTGCTATTGGGAAGATGAGAAAATTGAGGGTTCAAGAATAACATTATTTTTTCACAGTGTCAAAGTAAGTATCCATTTCTTGAGTAAGATATCAAATTAAAGGGTAAAAAAAAAAAAAAAAATTTTTTTTTTAGGCCCGGGGAAACCAAACCCCAGTGGTGTAGTAGTTAAGTGCTACGGCTGCTAACCAAGAGGTTGGCAGTTCAAATCTGCCAGGCGCTCCTTGGAAACTCTGTAGGGTAGTTCTACTATGTCCCATAGGGTTGCTATGAGTCAGAATCGACAGCAGTAGGTTTTTGGGTTTAGGCCCAGAGTCTTTCATTTAACACTTTCTGTCATTGTTACGGACAATAACACTATCTGAAGTGTGTCCTTCTGCTAATCTTAATGCAGGCTCTGCTCTGAGAAATGTCTTCCTCCTCATAGCTCTGTGGAGGTATTATAGCGAAGAGATGAGATAGGAGCACTCTGGACCTGGTTGGAGACGTTCCACAACCAATGCATGGCTAAATACAATGGAGAGCTGGATTTGTATTCCACTACATTGAATTATGACACATAAACAACCTTTACAACAAGAACATTACATTTTCTCTTACCCAAAATTATTTGCTTATGGACTTTCCCCCAGAACAAATCATCCAATATAAATACAGGATCAATCTTAGGTGATTCTGCATTAACATCAGCACACCCCCAAAGAGTGTTGATTTAATTACAATGGTATAATGAGTCAAATTCTAAATCGGGGTGATCTTTGGATATCACAATACAAATGGCCAATTTTGTAATAAACAGTTTGAACCATTGTGTCATTAATATTTGGCGTTCTCTATTTCTGTGATAGAATTAAGATGATCACCATTTAAACACATAAATTTTCTTCTTTTTCAGAATTTAGCAGTACCTCTATCAAAAACAACTCTTTAAACCTGTTGAAAGGGCATTACAAAATGTTTTCTAGATTAGAGAATTTACAATCAGAAAATTAAAATCAATGTGGAAATACAGGCACATGGCTAGCCTAAAAACGTTCACTGCATTTATGCTATTTCTCTTAAAGCTCTGCCCTGACACTAGTCATGTCCCTGAGATATCTTTCCTGGACATGTAGTATCTGTATAATCTTATTGGGGGAACGCATACCTGCCATGAGCAATGATGCTCCAAGGCTGATGCAGGGAAGGCCCAGAAGAGTATTGTCTGGAGAAGAGCGCCGCTAGATCAGAGAGTTGAGCTGGAGGCTATGGAATTCAAAGGTGCATATGAGGAAATTTAAAAAGAAAAATTGCATATTTAAATAATGTTCTTGATCATCTGTTGGTGAGCCACATATGTGTAGTATGAGCAAGGAGCTGTAAAATGACCAGCTTCTAAAATGCTCTGGATATCACAAAACAGGAAATTCTCACTGTACTTTTGTAAAACGAACCCTATGATTAGCACCAGAGAAGTGAGAGGAAGTCTTTTTTAATATGTTTTAACATCATGGTTATCTAGAAAATATATTTGGAAAATACCAAAAAAATAAACAAAGATAAATCTATTTAGAATAATATATCTACACAGGCTTGTATTTTAATCATAATAAATATTCACTTTGTGTAAAATACAATTTAAATCCTTTTACACATAGTAATTCATGACTATTAAAACGACTTGATAAGGAATATACTATAAAGACCCTTGGTAGCTGAGAAAATTGAGGTCCAGTGGGGCCAAGTAATTTGTCCAAGGTGCTTAAATTTGAAACCCAGGCAGTCCTGCTCCAGAGCACAAGTGCCATATATTTCAAACCAAGCCCAGCGCTCTGTGTCTATATTTTCTGCAGATTTTTATCTCTTTTCTTTTGGACAAAGTGGTTGGTTTAACCACCTCTCATTTCTGTGTTTCCCATCTCTGCCTCATTTAGATCAGCCAGGAGAGGCAAAGGTCAAAAAAGTAGAACCAGAACATCTTCTCATTACTGTTACAGTTTCACACCCATATACACACAAACACATATACACACACACACACATACTTGGAGGTCAAAAAGTTAAAATCAGATTGTATTCCCATTTATGAATTTATTTATTTCTTAATAGAACTCACTAAAAAGAAAAGATTTAAAAATCCACTCAGGATTTTTAATCTCCAACCCTATTGTAACTTTCTCATCATAAAACCTCTTTAAACTAATGGTAAGTCTCTGGATGGCACGAATGGTTTGTGCTCAGCTACTGACCTAAAGGTTGGCTGTTCACACCTGCCAGCAGCACCGTGGAAGAGAGGCCTGGCACAAATACTACAGCCAAGAAAACCCTGTGGAGCACTTCTACTGTACAACACATGCAGTGGCCATGAGTCACAATCCCCTTGACAGCAAGGGTCTTCTTTTTTTTTTTTTTTGGTGTTAAGGGAATAAAATGGTATAAAAACCAAGTATGAAAGGATGGAGGAGACAAGAACAGTATAGCGACAACAAATATTAGTGTCTTAGAATGTAAACACTCAGGAAATGTTTGCTCTTATTGTGCAGAATAAGAAAAATGAAACTCAAGTATCTGAAGATTAGAACCGAAACCAAATTGATTTGTCCTTCAAACCCCAGGACACTTTTTTTAAATACTTGTGTTTGCTTTCTGTCTTCTCTTTCTGGAAGGGAATCACCATGAGTTCAGAGATATATGTTTTTTTTCACTCTTTTATACCAAAGAGCCAGAAGAGTATGTGGTACATGGTAGAAACTCAATAAATGCTTGATAAGAGAATGAATACATGAATGAATGGTACAAAATATGACACTGGAAAAAAAAAGGTTTTTTTTTTGAGAAATTACCAGTCTGAGTAATGTTACTGAGACTTGAGATTTACCCTACACTTATGTTCATCCATTACGTTTACATCCATTTTTTTAAGAGCAAGAGAGACTCAAAGAACACTAGATATTTTTTGAGAGCTACCAAAATGATAGACTGTTCATAACTTCAAAAAAATTTGAATTTAGGGGAAATAAGGACTATGTCGCTATGAGTTGGAATCAACTCGACAGCACTGGGGTTCTTTAAGGACTATGCAGGGGGCAAAAAATAATCATTAAAAGCTATAATCAATACCCTCAGAGATAAACATTCAGTTAAACCAGAAACACGTGTAGTCAGCAGGTTAAGTCTGAGAAATGGTCAATGGTGACTTAGCAATGTGAAGGTTATTATGACCTGACTGAAAACCATTTTGGTTGGAATTCTTATCGTTATCTCCTCTAACCCTCCCTGTAATGCTATTAAGTAGTTACTATTAGTATTCCTATAGTAAACAAGAGAAAGAAAAAAAGAAGATAAAATTAAAATATAGCAATTTGAAATTGAGAAAATTTCCAACAACTAAAAGGATACTGGGCTTGATTAGCTTATTCTACAAACAGAAAGTTCAAATGGCCAAAAAAAAAGGATTATTTTTCTTTTATATAAAAATAAATACATAGTTAATAAGATGTAGTTTGTCACTTATAAAAGATTACAAATTTTACTACTCCGCCTGTGAAAGCATAATATATAATACATGACATGTGGGTTTATAAATTGTTACCAACTATGGAAATGGAATTTAATATTTATAAATAGGAAAAAAGTTTCAAGTTCTAAGATTTCCAAATTGTTTATTCAAAATTGTAAAGGTGAAAAAAATTTTAAAAAACAAACATTCAACAATTAAAAAGTATTAGGTCAAGTACGATATGTTATAGAATATTATGTAGCCATTAAAATGAAAACTGAAATAATATTCAAAATATTGGAAAAATCTTGAGTTAAGTAAATGTTGACTTTCACGTCTTATGTCTGTATTCTTTGAATCAAAATTTTTCTAAAATTTACTCTAAGGAAATAATGAGAAAGGTGGTATGATTATTTACAAGGATGAATTTTCATTGTGATATACAATAACATGATAATCATAACTGTAATAAAAATGAAGAGAAATTGTAAAATCTTATATATCAAAAAGAAGAAAAGTTACATAATTGAGCACAAGTATGTTATATTCAGAAAGTGTCAAGAATACATAATTGTGTTAAGAACAATATTATTTTTTGAAAACTGCCTATGATATAAAGTAATTACAGAGAAATATTATTCACATTTTATATTTGCAATATGTAACATTCTAATTGCATAAATATATAAATATGAATCTACCTTTTTCTACATATCCATAATAAATGACAGTTTTAGAATAAACCAGAAATAATTTTAGAAGTAAAGTTATTAATCTTTTTAAATGATATATATGTATATATATGTATTTGTATATAAATGTGTATGGGTATATAAGTATATTATATATGTATATACACACACACACACACGTATATTAGAGCACAGTTGTTAAGAGATTTGCTGCTAACCAAAAGGTTGAGAATTCAAATCCATCAGCCACGCCTTGCAAACACTGTGGGGCACTTCTACTCTGTCCTGTAAAGTTGCTATGAGTCAGAATCAACTCAATGGCAATAGGTGTGGTGTGTGTGTATATATATGTGTGTGTGTGTGTGTGTGTGTGTGTATGTAGTATACGTATACACTCAATTCAATATAAAAACAGTTAGAAAATTCATCCAAATATTATTTTTGATAGATCTATTGATATAATTCCTTTTTCCCTTTTTCGAAATTTCTAACTTTATAATAAGTCATCAACCCTGACACAGAACATCTACCAAGCGTGGGCTGTGTGGCCTGTTGCAACCCAACAGTCATTGCCAGCTAACTGAGCCTGATACCTTGAGAGGTTCTTGACTGCCACCTCTTGAGGTAAAGTGCTTAATTCCATATACTCCAGTTTCTACATGTGTGGATTAATGTTAAAAAAAATTAAAAAGAAAAGACACAGATGAGTGGCATTACGATTTGAACAATTTTTTTCTAATTGATTTTATTTTTGTTGCTGTTACACAATTATAAAAAGTCATTTTATCAATATGTAACAAGAACCAGAATATCACTCACACACTTAGGTATTTACACTAGTGGAAATCTCTCCTAAAGAATTAGTTCAATACTTAGATATTCAAAAGGTTGATTGCACAAAGTGCTCATCACTGTGCTATTGATGTCAGTTAAAATACGGAGGCAAACAACAACTCAAATGATAGGGCTATTGCCCAAAATGCCTATAATCATGTGTGGCCAGTAAATGGTGAAAATGAAATTAAAGTAGTAAAATAGAAACATTATAATGATAAAACGCTAAATGAAAAAAAAAATTGAACACGTGATGATGGCAGGTGTGTTTTTGAAAATTATATAAATAAGACAGCCACAAATTCATAGAAGGGGTGAATCCATGATTAATTTTCTTTATTTCTCAAATTATCAGTATTGGGATTCTGATATCTTACAGCGAATAAATGTGGTAAATAAAATCACTTTACGTAATACATATTTACTCACTTGAAAAACATTTAATATCTGCATCCAAGACCATATTGAAGGTGGTGTAATTTTTAAAAGTGATAATCTGCATTTTAAGGATCTAAAGATTACATTTTTTTTTATTTATGTGGAAAAGTCTGCATGTGCAGTTGCAACGTTTAATTTAATACATATTTTAGGCATCGTTTTAAAATATGAAGTAAAATCAAACAAACATGAAAAAGCCATATACCTATAGGTTCAAAACACTTGATCCCTTTGGTTCCAGATACTTCAGGCATTCTTCTCCACCACTGGGATGAAGTTTGAAGTCGCAACTCAGAGTAAGTCACCCTTTCTTCTCTCATTTCTGCAAAACAGAAATATATTGAAGACAACACAAGAGTTTTTTTTATGAATTCATGGAGCAAAAGAATTCCATCACTGAAATAGAGGGTGCATAAAGAGATTGAGTTACAATTAAACTTTGAACGATTTGGAACCTATTTCACCTAAGGCAATATCTTTAAAAACAGAAAATCATTGGAACACAAAAAAGATTTAGAAAATAAGTTGTTATGGGATATGATTTTGGAACAATTACTCAATTAAACTTTTTTTTTAAATTACAGATTACCGTGACAAATTTATGGCACATGTTGAATTCTTTGATACTCACCGCATAATGAAGAAAAGTCAAACTCTCTGCCTGCTATGGGAAGTTCTCCCAGTTTCACAAAAATCTACCTTTTTTTACGCCTTTATATTCCCTGACTTCTACCTCCATGTTCACGAGGACACCTAGATTACCTCTTCAGTCGTGACCTATTCTTAAGAACCTTCATGCTGTCAATCAAGCATGTCTCTTTTTCTAGTGTATATGTTTTTTCTGCTATATTGCCCCATCATTATCAGGTAATTATTTAAAGTATGACTCAAATTCTACCTCTTTCAAGAAAACTTCCCAAACTTTTGAATAAGAATTAGTCTCTTCTTCTCAAGTACTCATCTTGCTGTTTACTCTTCTATGTCAACTAGTCATCACCTTCTGCTTAGTTTTGTGCAATTGTCTCCACACTATGACACACTAGGATGGCAGAAGTCATGTAGTAATAATTTTGTAATTGTCACAATTGCTTATTAGGTTCATTTGTACCTGTTATGATCCCGAAAACTTGAATTTTACATCAAAGTAAATATTTAATATGTTAAATATGTCCTACATCAAAAGAAAGTTTAAAAGTATTTCAAGGCTTGAGAATAATTTTGGGACTTCAACGGTTCATAGCTATTGCATGTATTACTGAAAATCTAAGTCTAATAGAGGGTATTCTGTACGTTTTCCTATTGGAATACTTGGTTTGATCATTTTCTTCAAATCTCTTTCTATATAGATGTTAAGTGTTCACTTTAAAAATGTCCTGTTCATGAGGAGAGAGAGGGGAGGGAACTACTGTGCTCTTTCATCAGAGGGAGAGCAATTAGGAATGTATAGCAAGGTGTATGTAAATTTTTGTATGAGAGACTGACCTGATTTGTAAATTTTCACTTAAAGCACAAAAAAAATTAATTAAAAAAAAAAGTCCTGTTGATCTCATTTCTAAAGGTTATCATACTGAAGTTCAATATTGTCAAATCTGTTCTAGTCTACCTATCATCTACCTACGGTCAGCAGTTTGAATTCAGCAGCTGCTCCTTGGAAACCATATGGGACATTTCTACTCTGTCTTATAGGATCATTGTGAGTTGAAATCAGCTCGATGGCAATGAGATTGATTTGGTTAGGTTTTGGATAGTACTGGCTCAAGGATAGATCAACAGACCAGAAGAGAGACCAGAAATAGACTGCCAAATGTATGGTAACCTTGATTTTGAAAAAACATCACTGCAATTCAGTGGGGGAAAATAATGATCTTTTCATTAAATGATGCTTAATAAAATAAAAGTAATTTTGATCTTTAATTTTCACATCATAAGCATACAAATATTAACTTGAAATATCAGTTCCAAAAGAAAATATATATCTTCATGACTGTGTGAATAGAAAGACATTTCCAAATCAAGAACAAAAGAAAAAAAAAAAAAAAAAAGAGGAGGGAAAGAGGGGTAAAACAGAAAGTATAAATTAATTAGACTTTATTAAATTTACAAGATCTACCCTGAAGTATAATGTCAGCGATAGGATAATATCTATATCCCTACAAGGAAAGCAAATTAATATGACTATTATTCAAAGTTATGCACCAACCACTATCTCAAAGATGAAGAAATTGAAGATTTTTATCAAATTCTAGGTCTGAAATTGATCAAACATGCAATTAAATGCCTTGATAAGAGGCGGAGCCAAGATGCCAGAATAGACAGACTCTTCTGGCAAGCCATCTTTACAACAAAGACCTGAAAAAACAAGTGAAATGAATATATTTGTGGAGAGCTGGGAGCCCTGAGCATCAAAGGCAAGCTTAGACAACGAACTGAGGGGCAGAGGGAGGAAGAGACTGTTCAGAAATGGAGAGGAGTTACCGGACCTGAATCACAGGGAGCCCTCAGGCACCATTCCTGGAGCAGTAGTGGCGGGGTGGTACTAGTGTTCAGCAGCAGTTTCCTCAGGGAGAAGCAGCCAGCCACACAACCTACTCACACCTCTAGAACCTAAGGAGAATGACACTCTTGGCAAAAGCTAAGTACTTGTGGCTTCAACAACTGAATCTCTGGGCCTGAGATAGACCCTGGTGAGCACCTAGACACATCCTCCTGGCCTTGTGGAAGGAAAAAATTTGCAGTTGGGGGGAAAAAATAATTTGCTAGCTCCATAGGACAGAAGCGTGGACCTTGAGCACCTTTCTCTTCTGCATGGACCTGTGTGGGCCTATTTTGGGAGAATAGGCCCTTGTTGGCAGACTCCAACCATTTCAGCTGTGCAGTGGAGAGGTGGGTGTTTGATGTTTGACATTGCTTTGCCTATTAAATGAGGTTCTCACCTACCCACATCAGGGACCTAAGGACTTGTAGCTCCACTCAGGTCACTCAGCCACCTGCAACAGGGTCCAAAGATAACTGTACCTCCCAGTCCTTACCACCAAAAACTTTGGGTGCCCATGGTCCTTCTGTAGAACCCACCCACCTGCACACTGTAGGGAATAGGGATGCGCTTTCCTCACAGACACTCAGGGGTCGGTTCTCAGCCCCCTGCCTTGTTCAGAGCATGACCCCCTGCTGCAATCAGATACTGGTATATATGCCAATCACCCCTGCCCCTCTAAGACTGTAGGACAGAGCCTGTACCACACACTTGATGATCAGCTACCTGGAAACCTGAGCTGAATTCATACCAGAAAACTGAATGGACTCCTAGACTGATATACTTGGAAACAGCTCTAGCCATCTGGGGATGGGACTTCAGAGCTCCAAAGGCAAAAATAATCAAGCTAGATCACTCAAGCAACCCATAAGGGTATGCCAGAACAAACAAAGCAAGCAGCTATGACACAGTAAGCAAGCATAAACTAACACAATAAATTTTGATGGCTCGGAGACAAAGTCAATATCAAGTCACATAAGGAAACAGGCCATGATCACCTCAACAGACCCTCAAAACAAAGAATCCAGGGATCTTCTAGATGAAAGTGCATTCCTGGAATTACCAGATGCACAATACAAAAGTTTAATACACAGAAACCTTCAAGAAAAATTATGAAGGAAATGAGACAATACACAGAACAAGCCAAGGAACACACAGATAAAAAAAAAAAATTGAAGAAATTAGAAAGATTATTCAGGAACATAATGAAAATTTTAACTAGCTGGAAAAATCCATAGACAGGCAGCAATCAGAAATTCAGAAGATTAACAATAAAATTATAGAATTAGACAACTCAATAGAAAGTCAAGGAGCAGAATTGAGCAAGTAGAAGCTGGAATTTTGGAACTCGAAGATAAATCACTCAACACTAATATATTTGAAGAAAAATCAGATAACAGATTTTTAAAAAATGAAGAAACCTTAAGAATCATGTGGGACTCTATCAAAAGAAATAACCTACGAGTGATTGGAGTACCAGAACGGGGAGGGATAATGGAAACTACAGAGATAATTGTTGAGGATTTGTTAGCAGAAATCTTCCCTGATATCGTGAAAGATGAGAAGATATCTATCCAAGATGCTCATCAAACTCCACATAAGGTAGAACTTAAAAGAAAGTCACCAAAACATATTATAATCAAACTTGCCAAAACCAAAGTTAAAGAGAGAAGTATAAGAACAGCGAGGGATAAACGAAAAGTCACCTACAAAGGAGAGCCAATAAGAATAAACTCAGACTACTCCGCAGAAACCATGCAGGCAAGAAGGCAATGGGATGACATATTTAAAAAATTGAAGGAAAAGAAGTTGCCTGCCAAGAATCATATATCCAGCAAAACTGTCTCTTAAATATGAAGGTGAAATTAAGACATTTCCAGATAAAGACAAGTTTAGGGAATTTGTAAAAACCAAACCAAAACTACAAGGAATACTAAAGGGAATTCTTTGGTTAGAAGGTCAATAATCTCAGGTATCAACCCAAGACTAGAACACTGGACAGAGCAATCAGATGTCAACCCAGACAGGGAAATCACAAAAATAAATCAAGATAAAAAAACGCTCACAACAGGGAAACAATGATGTCATTATGTAAAAGAAGACAACATTAAAACAATAAAGAGGAACTAAGAAATGTAGTCACAGATCTTTCATATGGAGAGCAAGACAAGGCGATATAAAGAAATAAAAGTTAGGTTTAAACTCAGAAATACAGGGGTAAATTTAAAGGTAACCACAAAGGAGGCTAACTCTCCTACTCTTCAAAATAAAATACAAGAAAAAAATAGAGACTAAGTAGAAACAAAATCAACAAAACTGAATAAGAGGAAAAGACAATATAAAAAATAAACTACTCAGCAATTACTCTCCCCCAATGAGACAGCCCGCTGCCTCCCTCTACTCTCTCTTTTCTTGTCCATTTCACCAGCTTCTACCCCCCTCTACTGTCTCATCTCCACTCCAGTCATGAGATGCCAACAAAGTCTGAAGTGTCCACCGGTTCCAAAAAGCTCACTCCTCACTAGCATCCATCTCCAATGCATCGTCCAGTCCAATCCATGTCTGAAGAGTTGGCTTTGGGAATGATTCCTGTCCTGGGTCAAAAGAAGGTCTGGGGGCCATGACCACTGGGGTCATCTAAGTCTGGTCTTTTTACAAGAATTTGGGGTCTACATCACACTGATCTGCTCCTTCAGGGATTTTCAGTGTGTTCCTTGTCAGGACACTCACTGGTTGTAGCTGGGCACCGCTAGTTCTTCTGGTCTCAGGCTGATATAGTCTCTGGTTCATGTGGCCCTTTCTGTCTCCTGGGCTCATAATTACCTTGTGTCCTTGGTGTTCATTCTCCTTTGATGCAGGTGGGTTGAGACCAGTTGATCCATTTTAGATGGTTGCTTGCTAGGGTTTTAAGACCCCAGATGCCACTCTTTAAAGTGGGATGCAGAATATTTTCTTAATAGATTTTATTATGCCAATTGATTTAGATGTCCCCTGAAATCATGGTCCACAAACCGTTGCCCCTGTTACACTGCTCTTCAAAGCATTCAGTTTATTCAGGAAACTTCTTTGCTTTTGGTTTAGTCCAATTGTGCTCACCTCCCCTGTATTGTGTGTTGTCTTTTCCTTCACCTAAAGTAGTTCTTATCTACCATCTAATTAGTGAATACTCCCTCCCTTCCTCCCTCCTCTTGTAACCACAAAAGAATGTTTTCTTCTCTGTTTAAACTGTTTCTCGAGTTCTTATAATAGTGGTCTTATACAACATTTGTCCTTTTGCAACTGACTAATTTCACTCAGCATAATGCCTTCCAGATTCCTCCATGTCATGAAATGTTTCACAGATTCAATGCTATTCTTTATCAATGTGTAGTATTCCATTGTGTAAATATACCATAATTTATTTACCCATTCATCTGTTGACGGGCACCTTGGTTGCTTCCCTCTTTTTGCTATTGTAAACAGTGCTGCAATGATCATGGGTTTGCATATATCTGTTCGTGTAAAAGCTCTTATTTCTCTAGGATATATTCCAAGGAGTGGGATTGCTAGATCATATGATAGTTCTATCTAGGTTTTTAAGGAAGGGCCAAATCGATTTGCAAAGTGGTTGTACCATTTCACATTCCCGCCAGCAGTGTGTAAATATTCCAATCTCTCCACAGCCTCTCCAACATTTATTATTTTGTGTTTTTTGGATTAACGTCAGCCTTGTTGGAGTGAGATGAAATCTCATTGTAGTTTTGATGTGCTTTTTTCTAATGGCTAATGATCGTGAGCATTTCCTCATGTCTCTGTTAGCTACCTGAATGTCTTCTTGTGAAGTGTCTAGTCATATCTTTTGTCCATTTTTTTAATTGGGTTATTTGTCTTTTTGTAATTGAGTTTTGCAGTATTGTGTATATTTTAGAGGTCAGGCGCTGATCAGAAATGTCATAGCTAAAAACTTTTCTCCAGTCTGTAAGTAATCTTTTTACTCTTTTGGTGAAGTCTTTGAATGAGCATAGGTGTTTGATTTTTAGTAGCTCCCAGCTATCTAGTTTTTCTTCTGCATTCTTAATAATGTTTTGTACACTGTTTATGCCATGTATTAAGGCTCTTAATGTTGTCTCTATTTTTTCTTCAAGGATTTTTATAGTTTTAGATTTAGGTCTTTGATCCATTTTGAGCTCGTTTCAGTGTATGGAATGAGATATGGGTCTTGTTTCATTGTTTTGCAGGTGGATTTACAGTTATGCCAGCACCATGTGTTAAAAAGACTGTCTTTTTCCCCATTTAACTGACTTTGGGCCTTCGTCAAATTTCAGCTGCTCATAAGTGGATGGATTTATGTCTGGGTTCTCAGTTCTGTTCCATTGGTCTATGTGTCTGCTGTTGTACCAGAACCAGGCTGTTTTGACTACTGTGGCTGTATAATATGTTATAAAATTAGGTAGAGTAAGTTCTCCCACTTTGTTCTTCTTTTTCAGTAATGCTTTGCTTATCTGGGGCCTCTTTCCCTTTCATATGAAGTTGGTGATTTGTTTCTCCATCTCATTAAAAAATGTCATTGTAATTTGTATCGGAATTGCATTAAATCTATAGATCGCTTTTGGTAGAATAGACATTTTTATAAAATGTTAAGTCTTCCTATCCATGAGCAAGGTGTGTTTTTGCACTTACGTAGGTCTTTTTTGGTTTCTTGCAGAAGTGTTTTGTAGTTTTCTTTGTATAAGTCTTTTACATCTCTGGTAAGATTTATTCCTAAGTATTTTATCTTCTTGGGGGCTACTGTAAATGGCATTGATTTGGTGATTCCCTCGTCGATGTTCTTTTTGTTGGTGTAGAGGATTCCAACTGATCTTTGTATGTTTATCTTGTATCTCAATACTCTACTGAACTCTTCTACTAGTTTCAGTAGTTTTCTTGAGGATTCCTTTAGGGTTTTCTGTGTATAAGATCATGTCATCTGCAAATAGAGATACTTTTACTTCTTCCTTGCCAATCTTGATAGCTTTTGTTTCTTTGTCTAGCCTAATTGCTCTGGCTAGGACTTCCAGCACAATGTTGAATAAAAGTGGTGATAAAGGGCATCCTTGTCTGGTTCCCGATCACAAGGGGAATGCTTTCAAGCTCCCTCCATTTAGGATGATGTTGGCTATTGGCTTTGTGTAAATGCCCTTTATTGTATTGAGGAGTTTTCCCCCTATTCCTATTTTGGTGAGAGTTTTTATCATGAATGGGTGCTGAACTTTGTCAAATGTCTTTTCTGCATCAATTGATAAAATCATCTGATTCTTGTCTTTTGTTTTACTTCTATGATGGATTACATTAATTGTTTTTCTAATGTTGAACCATCCCTGCATACCTGGTATGAATCCCACTTGGTCATGGTGAATTATTTTTTTGATATGTTGTTGAATTCTATTGGCTAGAATTTTGTTGAGGATTTTTGCATCTACGTCATGAGGGATATAAGTCTATAGTTTTCTTTTTTTGTGGTGTCTTTAGCTTGTTTTGGTATCAGGGATATGGTGGCTTCATAGAATGAGTTAGGTAGTATTCCATCATTTTCTATGCTCTGAAAAACCTTTAGTAGTAGTGGTGTTAACTCTTTCTGAAAGTTTGGTAGAACTCTGTAGTGAAGCCATCCGGTCCAGGGCTGTTTTTGTTGGGATTTTTTTGATTACCTTTTCAATCCCTTCTTTTGTTGTGGGTGCATTTAGTTGTTCTACCTCTGTTTGTGTTAGTTTAGGTAGGTACTGTGTTTCTAGGAATTCATCCATTTCTTCTAGGTTTTCAAATTTGTTAGAGTATAATTTTTCATTGTAATCTGATAAGATTCTTTTAATTTCAGTTGGGTCTGTTGTAATATCGCCCATCTCATTTCCTTTTCAGATTATTTGCTTCCTGAGAATCATCCCCCTTATGTCCCTATTCTCTACAGCGTACAGGAGGGTGGGCTCTGCAGATGGACCGTGGGCACCCAATGTTTTTGGTTATAAGGAGTGGGAGGTTCCATTTATCCTTGGAACACTCTCAAGGGTGGCCAGGTGACCTGAGTGGAGCCACCAATCCTCAGGCCTCTGAAGTGTGTAGGTGAGGATGCTGTTTAATAGGCAAAGCAATGTGAAACATCAAACACCCACCGCTCCGACACATAGCTGAGACAGTTGGAGTCTGCCAACAAGGGCCTATTCTCCTGAAATAGGCCCATAGAGTTCCATGCAGATGGGAAAAGTACTCAAATTCCACTGACCATTTATGCCTGGACAGGAGCCACTTCTGTCCTGAGCTCCCCTGGTTGGTGGAGCTGGCAAATTATTTTTTCCTCCAATTGCAAATTTATTCCTTCTCCAAGTTCAGGAGGATGGCTCTAGGTGCTCAACAGGGCCTAGCCCACGCCCAGAGAAATCAAAAACTGAAGCCGGCTTGGGGAAGAGAGGGTGCAATAAAATATACACAAGTACTGCTATAGCTTTTGCCTACAGCGCCATTCTTGTCTGGTTCCGGAGGTGTGAGTATGCTGTGTGGCTGGCTGCTTCTCCCTGAGGAAACTGCGGCTGAAAGCTAGTGGTAGCCCACTGCCGCTACTCCTGGGACTGGTGGCTGATGGCTCCCCACAAGTCAGGTCTGGTAACTCCTCTCTGCTTCTGAACCATCTCTTCCTCCCATTGCCTCTCATTCATTTTCTAAGCTTGCCTTTGATGTTCAGGGCCCCCGGCTTGTCTTAAATACTCATTTCACTTGTTTTTTACAGGACTTTGTTGTAAGAGGGCTCGCTGGAAGCATCTGTCTATTCTGCCAGCTTGGCTCCGCCTCTCCCATTCTCTTTTTTAATGACATTTTCAAAGGACTATCCCCCTTCCCCATACCACAGGCATGCAGTGGTAGGTTGGAGCAGGGGTTTTGTTCAATTTTTTTTTTTTTTTTTCTCTGATTACAGGTAATTTGAAGGTCGTGGTACTCTGTCTCCTGGAAATTTGAAAAGCCATGATTTCTGTCTGGTTTTATTTTCTTTATTTATTGATTTTACAGATTTTGGAGAAAACGATATTCAGAATTAGGTGACCCTCTTTGTTCTGTGAGACTAGAGGTTTAGCTACTATGCTATTTGTTTACATTCTTTTACATCCTTACTCTAAAATCTGTTTTATGCTCTTAACAAGTAAATTCTCAACAAATAAACAGTCTAAAATATTAACATGAGATGACTGTGTTCTCAACGTGTTTTATTGGACCCTTTCTGTGTCATAGATTTCATTAAAAAAAAAAAAAAAGTAGTCCATAATTGCTAAAAACAAATGCAAGTCTAACAATTATAACTCTGGACCAACTAAAAACATGTGAGAAGGAGGATCACTTTGTGTTTTACAATATAGGCTTTATGAAAAAAAAGTTTTTTTTACTTAGTACATAGACGCCCTCCAAGAAAATGGTTAAAGAACCTCAGCAGGCAAGTAGAAAATGTTGGAAGTCCTGGTTAGTACTATATGGAGGTGTTTTGAGGAAACCCTAGTGGCATAGTGGTTAAGAGCCATGGCTGCTAACCATAAAGGTTGACAGTTCAAATGTACCAGGAGCTCCTCGGGAACCATATGGGGCAGATCTACTCTGTCCTACAGAGTCACTATGAGTCGGAATTGACTTGACAGCAATAGGTTTAGTTTTTTTTTTTTTGGAGTTGTTTTATCATAGTTCCTAGTAGATGATTTATGTCTCTATGTTCAATACCAATTTATCTCACAGATATGACATGACACCATCCACATTTTATTCTATTTATGTTCAGTAATATTTCTGTGAGTTTTGTATGGCAATTAAATTGGATCTAATTTATATCTAAATTAGATCTAATTTAGATCTGACTTAGATATAAATTTAAAGTGGAGAAATTAAAAATCTCTATTTTATATTACTTAAAGACTAAAATAACACACACAAAAATAAATTGTATATATTTATTCACATATATTTATAATTACAAGCAAAATTTTAATAAATTGAATACTATAATATATAAAAAGATAGTATATAATGAACAAGTGGAGTTTATTCCAGGAATGAATGGTTGATTTGACATTGGCATATAAATTAATGTAATTTGCCATATCAACAAATTCATAAAACAAAAAAAACATATGATCTAAATAGATGCAGAACAATAAATTGACAAAAACACCCTTGGATTCCTGATAAAATCTTACCAAAACAGGAGTAGAAGGGAACTGCCTCAACCTTGTAAAGGTCATCTACAAAATGCTACAGTTAAGATAAAATGTGAAGATAAAAAAGTGACTCTTTTTGTTCAAGAATAAGACTACGAGTTCTACTTTCACTACTGTATTCAAGCTTGTATTGAATGTTCTAGTCACTGTGATCAGGCAAGAAAAAGAAATAAAAGGAATCCAGTTTTGAAAAGAAACAGGGAAAGCTGTCTTTTCTCATAGGTAATATAATCACCTATGTTGAAAATCAAATGGAAGCTACAGAAATGCTACTAGAGCTAATAAGTGAGTTTAAAAAGGTTGAAACATAGAAGATAAATACAAAAATCAATTGTATATACACTTGCAATCAAAAATTGAAATAAAAAACATATAATCTATAATAGTATCAAATCAATGCAGTACTTAGCAAAATCTCATAAAAATGTAAAAGGCTGCATATTATTAAAAATTCCATAATATTGCTGAGAAAAATTTGAGAATATTGAGGTAAAAGATATATACATTATTAAAGAGTCAGAAGACTCAGCATTGTTGATATGGCAATTCTTCCAACACAGATCTATAGATCTAATGCAATTCCAACTAAAATCCAAGAAGGTTTTTTGTTGTTGTTGTTGATTGACAACATAATTTTGAAATTCATATAGAATGCAAAATACAACAGCCAAAACAACTTAAAAATTAACAAAGCTGGAGGGTGGTTACTACTAGACTTCAAGATTTTTATACAGCTTTTTTTTTTTTTCAGAGTATTCAGAACAGTGTGCTCTCCCTGCAAAATGAGACAAACAGATCTATAAAACAAAATAGGGAGCACAGAAACAGATCCATACGTATATGGAAAATTGATTCTTGACAAAGGTGCATAGGCATTTAAGTGGAGTGAGGATAATATTTTTAACAAATGGCATGAGAAATATAGATATACAAAAAACAAGAACAAAAAAAGTCTTTGATTGACCCCTTACAACAAATATGTCAAATAATTCAAAGTAAATCATGGATCTAAATGCACAATCTAACTATAAATCTTCTAGAAGAAAACAAAGAAGAAAAAATTTGTGGCCTTGATTTAGCCAAAGCTTTCTTAGAAATGATGTGAAAAGCATGATTTATAAATGAACAAACTGATAAAGTGGACTTTGTCAAGATTTAAAACTTCTGCTCTTTGAAAGACACTGCTAAGAGAATGAAAAGACAAGCCTCAGACTGGGAGAAAATTTTTCAAAACATCTGCCTGATAAAGGACTTGTACACAGAATACACAAAAATGATCACAACTCAATAAGAAAGTAAAAACAACAAAATTGGCAACTTATTTGAACAGAAAAGTTACCAAGAAAGAGGTAAACACGGCAAATAAGCAAATAACTAGATATTCAAAAACATAATTCATTAGAGAAATGCAAATTAAATACACAATGAATGACTACTGCACACTTATTAGAACGGCTAAAAGTATAAAGATCATTCCAATGCTGGCCACGATGTGGAGAAGTGAGCTCTCAAACACTGCTAATGGGAATATAAAATGGAACACTCCTTTTTTTTTTTTTTTTTTTACTCCCTTGGGAAAACAGTTTGACAGGTTTTTAAAAATGTAAACATTCACCACCGTATGATCCAGGTGTGGACGAGGCTCATAATGTGTCATTCCTTAAGTTTATACAAATAAATAAACCACAAGCATTTATTATTTCTGAAGGACAGGAATCCTTAAACAGCTTAGAGGGAGGAATCTGGCTCAGGATCTCTTATTGCTGTCGGGAAGTCTGCTGGGCCACAGTCATCTGAAGGCTTCACTCTGGCTGGAGAGTCTGCTTCCAAGAAGGCTCACTCACATGGCTCCTGGCAAGAGGCCTCAGTTCCTAGTGGCTTTCCATAGGAGGCTTCCATCCTTATCACACAGTCCCCTACACAGGGTGTCTCACAACTTGGTAACTGCCTTCCCCCAGATCAAGAGATCTAGGAGAAAGTAAAGAGGCAGAATTCACACTTTCTTTTACAACCTAGCCTCAGAAGCAACATGCCATCATTTCTACTGTGTTCTATTGGTCATACAGATCCAACCTGATACCAAGTGAAAGGAAATTACATGAAGGCACAAACATCAGAAGGTGAGGAATATTGCTGAGATCTTGCAGCCTGGTTACTACAGACTGATAAACTAAGTCAAAACTGTTTTTTATACTGAAAAATGTGTAGGTCTGTTTACAACTGGCAAGAAATGACCCAGAAAAAGGAAAGGCAAAGTAGAGAATAGGATTGGTGATTTTATATGCTCATTTGTACATTTTGACAGAGGTTGGCAAGCTACAACCTATAGGTGAAATCTACCCTACCATCTGTTTTTGTAAATCAAGTGTTTTGGAACACAACCACACCATTTATTTACATATTATCTATGACATCTTTAGCTAGGCAATGGCTGAACTGAGAAGTTGAAACAGAGACTAACCCACAAAGCTGAAAATGTTAACTATACAGCATTTGCACAAAACATTTTAACCCTTGTGCTAAGGTATAAGCGGAAAAGATTCAAAACTATGGAAAAGGAAAAGGAGGTTTAGGTGTTCCAAAGATTTCTCAGGGTTAGATAACTGAAAAGAATCATAAAGCTCAGTAGATCATAGCTGGCTGAGGCTTTCAATGAATAATAATAATAATAATGGGATACACAAGAGAATTTATGTAAGCAGTGGGGCTCCAAAAGGCATTCAGGAATAAGTTCCCAGGGTCTTTCTTATTTGTACAAAGACATATTTCAACTTTAGATTGAACTACTGATATCTGTGTGATAAAATATGATTTTAGGACAGCTCCCGCAGTTTCCTGAAAGCTTTACTCCATCCACGTCATTAAGGTCGACTCTACTTTGAGGGGGCAGCGCTTCCTCAGTCATCTTTTGAGTACCTTCCAACCTGGGGGACTCTACTTATAGTACAATATCAGACAGTGTTCCGCTGCTGCTACTCATAAGGTTTTCACCGGCTAATGCTTTTCAGAAGTAGACTGCTGGGTCCTTCTTCCTAGTCTGTCTTAGTCTGGAAGCTTAGCTGGAACCTGTGCTCCATGGGTGACCCTGCTGTACCTGAACACCCATGGCATAGCTTCCAGCATCACGGCAACAGGCAAGCCCCCACAGTACGATAAACTGACAGACACGTGTTTTATTGACTATGCAAAGGCATTCGACTGTGTGGATCATAACAAATTATGGATAATGTTGCAAAGAATGGGAATTCTAGAACACTTAATTGTGCTCATGAGGAACATTTACATTGATCAAGAGGCAGTTGTTCGGACAGAACAAGGGATACTGAATGATTTAAAGTCAGGGAAGGTGTGTGTCAGGGTTGTATTCTTTTGCCATAACTAGTCCATCTGTATGGTGAGCAAATAACACGAGAAGGTGGACGATATGAAGAAGGACAGGGCATCAGGATTGGAGGAAGACTCATAAACAAGCTGCGTTATACAGATGAAACAACCTTGCTTGCTGAAAGTGAAAAGGACTTGAAGTACTTACTAATGAAAATCAAAGACCACAGCCTTCAGTATGGATTGTACCTCAATATAAAGAAAACAAAAATCCTCACAACTGGACTAATGAAAAATATCATGATAAATGGAGAAAAGATTGAAGTTGTCAAGGATTTCATTTTACTTGGTCCACAATCAACAGCCATGGAAGCAGCAGTCGGGAAATCAAAAGACACATTGCATTGGGTAAATCTGCTTCAAAGGACCTCTTTAAAGTGTTCAAAAGCAAAGATGTCACCTGCAAGACTAAGGTGCGCCTGACCCAAGCCGTGGTATTTTCAATCGCATCATATGCATATGAAAGCTGGACAATGGATAAGGAAGACCAAAGAAGAATTGACACCTTTGAATTGTGGTCTTGGCAAAGAATATTGAATATACCATGGACCGCCAAAAGAACAAACAAATCTGTCTGAGAAGTAGTACAACCAGAATGCTCCTTAGAAGTAATGATGGCGAGACTGTGTCTTACATACTTTGGACATGTTGTCAGGAGGGATCAGTCCCTGGAGAAGGACATCATGCTTGGCAGAGTACAGGGTCAGCTGAAAAGCGGAAGACCCTCAACAAGGTGGATTGACACAGTGGCTACAACAATGAGCTCAAGCATAACAACAATTATAAGGATGGCGCAGGACTGGGCAGTGTTTTATTCTGTTGTGCATATGGTCACTATGAGTTGGAACCGACCCACGACACCTAACAACAACAACCAGCAGTTTCCAACAGTCTTTCATGCCCGTCTAGGCAGGTAGTGAAGAGTGGATGTCTAACCAGTTGTCTCAAGTACAAACTATGCACACTATAAATTGGTTAGTTAGCCAGTCCACTGCCCTTGTATTGACCAGGAATAAGAGAACAATTTTTGGAATCCCTAAAGATAAGCAGAGAGCTGCCCCAGTCCATACAGGTAAAATAACTCCATCCTTTTCAGGTATACTATGTGAGATTGCAGATGTCATTATGGCGGAGCTAAGAATTAATACACTAGAAAAAATGAATTTCTTGTCAGAGCATATGGGATTTAAATTATCAGCTATCTAATCAGGATTCAAAAGGCAGTGATTAAATTCAATAAGCTAAGAAGTAAAAGTTACTTTTTTTAGGGGCATGTTGGCAGCGGGATTTTTGGTTGTTGTTGGTGTTATGAATTGAATTGTGTACCCCAAAAATATGCACTGTAAATTCTAACCTCTATGCCTATGGTTTTAATCCCATTTGAGAATGACTTTTCTTTGCTATGTTAATGAGACAGGATTAGTGTAAGGTATAGCCTGAGTCAATCCCTTTTGAGATCTAAAAGGTTAAACAAGCAAACTAGTAAGCAGAGATGGGGTACGAAAGATAACAAGACACACAGGAATTTGCAAGGAACCAGGAGGCAGAAGCTGAAGAAACAAGGGCCTTTCTCCAGAACTGACAGACAGAGAAAGCCTTCCTCTAGAGCTGGCATCCTGAATTTGGACTTCTATCACCGAAATTATGAAAAAATAAATTTCTCTCTGCTAAAGTCACTCACTTGTGGTATTTCTGTTAGAGCAGTACGAGGTAACTAAGACATTTGGTGTGGTAGGAAATATTCTAAGATGGTCCATAAGATTCCTGCTTCCTGGTATAAATGCCCTCTATAACCCACCCCACCTCGACTGATCATGGGACATTGAATATGATGGCATGTTACTCCTAGGATAAGATTACCTTACATTGCAAAGGTGAGAAAAATTTTCAGATACAATTAAGTTGATTTGGAGTTAATTAAAAGCCAGGCAAGACTGGGTGGGCCTTATCTAATCAGATGAACATTTTAAAAGAGAGTCTAGAGGTCAAAGATCCAAGAAATCAGAGATACTTTCCTTTTGCCTTTGAAGATGCAAGCAGCCATAATGTGAATTACCTGCAGAGAGCGGTAGCCACTAGTTGCAAGACTTTTAGGAAAATCTTTGTTTTTTGATTGATTGGAGAATAAGATCTCTAAAGCACATGCAAATGACTCTCTTACTGATGGGTAAGCATGAGGCAAGAAAGTTCTGGGCACCCTGAACAACTTGGATTCTCATTCCCCTTGTAAAATATGGAAGCAGTCATATTAGGAACACATATTTCCAAGTAATGGCAAAAAACTTCAATTGTTCTTCAGAATTTAGAGTATTAAGGAAAAGAGACAAAATTGGGTTTGCTCTGAAGCTGGATAACACATGGGAGGAAACTGTCATCTACCGTATAGCAATGGAACTTTCAGCTCTAAGCAAATACATACATATATATACACACACACCCAGAAAGAGCTAACAGAAAGCATTGAAAATATTTTTACTCTTAGAAAGGTGAAGACGGGCTTTCCCAATTTAGTTATGTCATATGAAGCATTGAAATGAGGTTGATATATATTATGTGGTGTTTTAAGTTTTACTTAAATTTGTGCAGAGATAATGTGTAAAAAAAAACTGCATGAACCTATGAAACTACAATGCATTTAACAATAAACACATAGAATAAAATCTAAATATTCATAACATTGTTTATCTGGGTGCTTGAAAAATTCAAGTACAGGCACAGAAATTTAATCAATTTTGAAATATATGGATTCAAATGTGTACAAATTGTATGATAAGACAAAACATTGAAAAATTTATAGAACTAAGAAGTAGATGATTAGTAACAATATAAGAGATAAAAGGTAAACCTGAACCTGCATTGCTCCCCAACCCCAAGAAACACTTAAATAAGCTGTTGCTTACAGATAAAACCATGTTTCTCCCCACAATCTTCATCCAAAATACTATCGCTATCATACAACATGCAGTTCTGTTGATTTAGAGGCGGAAACAATGGAAATCTGTAATGAAGACAAAAATATTAGCATCTGGGAAAAGCGTATGGAAATGCTCAGGTGCGATGATGATTCAGATTAATGATAGAACTCTCAGACGCATTTCGATGAGATATTAACATACAGAATCATTCTTTTTTTTTAAACTATGGTTTTCAGTTTTCAGATTACATTGTTGCTCAAACCTTAGTTACTCCCTCTAAAATAAATAGCATTGGGACTAGAGATTTTTTGTTATTGTTCCTTTTACTGTTAATCATTTTGATGCATAATATACTTTATTTTGTTTAAAAATGCATTACCTGACTTAGTCTAGAGAAACAAATCAGAGCTTATAATTCACCATTGTATTATGTGGAAATTACATGTTTATGAATGAAAATAACATTCAAAGTTTACAAACATACAGAAGATAAACCCAGAATATTTGAAACATTGTGAGTATGTTGAGAATTTTGGCTCCACCAGAATAAAGAAAGGAAGGCATATCCTGCTGTATCTGGACTGCCGGGACTGCTGAGTCAGCGCTCGGGTGTATGTGAGTACGTGAGCACGTGTGCCTGTACGTATATGTCTATGTGTTTGCTCCAAGGCAAAATGGAAACAAAAAGTCAAAAGTTATTTTATGGGCCCAGAACACTAAAGTTCATGTGACCTGAGGATGAACTTGAATTTTCTGGATTGGCCTGCAATTGTATTCTGCTACACTCTTCTCTTTTCTGTAACCTCACACCCTGGGCATGCGATTACTGCAGTGCTCCTGGGTGTTACCTGCACTGATGAGATCTAAGCATAAACTCAGAAAGAGTAGAAAAGGCAGCACCAGGCTGCCAGAAACTTACACATCCCTGGAGAGAGCAGAGCCGTCCTCCCACAGCCACGCACCACGTCTTTCATTATAATAAATGAGTCCAATCCAGTAATAACGGTCATCGGAGATCCTAAAGCTCTGTTTGGAAACAGAGACAAACACTGTAATCTAATTTAAATGTACTCTGGGAACAGTGTATTTTTAAGAAAGTTAATGTCAGAGCATCAGAATCAGCCTATCAATCGCACAAACTGAATTCATTATTGACTTCTAATTTAGAAGGTACAGCTCTGTGGCTCATACTACTCATTTAACACACTCATTCATTTATGGAAGGAAAATACCACAAAATCTCACTAAAGGTCTAAAAACATTGTTATAAAAATATAGAAAACATTACCTATTCTGTGAGTTAGAGTTCTCAGGAACATCCCTGTACAGGGGATCCAAAATCCCCATCTCAAAGCCTATAAAATCAACACTATCTCTAGGGATAAATCTCCTGGGTATGACCTACTCAGCCTTTATTCAGCTCAGCCTCCGCATACATCTAGGGCAATTTATACTTTTTCTGTGCTGTTGTTAGCTGCTGTCAATTTGGTTCCAACAAAACACTGCCCAATCCTGGGCCACCTTCACAATCATTGTTAAGCTTGAGTCCATTGTTGCAGCCACTGTGTCAATCCGTCTCACTGAGGGTCTTCCTCTTTTTAGCTCACCCTCTACTTTACCAAGCATAATGCCCTTCTCCAGGGACCGGTTCCTCCTGATAACATGTCCAAAGTATGTGAGGCCAAGTCTTGCCAGCCTCGCTTTCAAGGATCACTCTGGCTGTACTTCTTCCAAGACAGATTTGTTCGTTCTTCTGACACATGGTATATTCAGTATTCTTCACCAACATCATAATTCTAAGGCATCAAATCTTCTTAGGTCTTCCTTATTCATTGTCCAGTATTCACATGCATATGAGGCGGTTGAAATACTGCAGCATGGGTCAGGCACAGCTTAGTCTTTAAAGTGTCGCTTGTGCTTTTCAACACTTCAAAGAGCTCTTTTGCAGCAGATAGGCCCAATGAAATATGTCATTTGACTTCTTGACTGCTGCTTCCATGGGTGTTGATTGCAGATCCAAGTAAAATGAAATCCTTAACAACTTCAATATTTTCCTTGTTAATTATGATGTTGTTTTTGGTCCAGTTGTGAGGATTTTGGGCCGCTTTATGTTGAGGTATAATCCATACTGAAAGCTGTGGTCTTCGATCTTCATCAGTAAGTTCTTCAAGTCCTTTTCGCTTTCAACTAGAAAAGTTCTGTCATCTGCAAATACTAGGTTGTTAATGAGTCTTACTCCAATCCTAATGCTACATTCTTCTTCATATATTCCAGCTTCTCAAGTTATCTGCTCCGCATACATTTGATTAAGTATGGTGAAGGGGTACAATCTTAACACACACCTTTCCTGACTTTAAACTATGTGGTATTCCCTTCTTCTGTTCAAAGGGCTGCCTCTTGGTGCATGTACAGGTTCCTCATGAGCACAATTCAGTATCCTAGCATTTTATTCTTCATAATTTTATTCACAGTTTGTTATGATCCACACAGTTGAATGTCTTTGCATAGTCAAAAAAACACAGGTAAACACCTTTCTGGTATTCTCTGTTTTCAGCCAAGATCCATCTGATGTCACCAATGATATCCCTCATGCCACACCTTCTTCTGAATTGAGCTTGAATTTCTGGAAGTCCTCTGTTAGTATACTGCCAAAACCATTTTTGAGTGATCTTCAGCAAAATTTTAGTTGTGTGTGATATTAATGATATTTTTCAACAATTTTTGCATTCTGTTGGCTCCTTTTTCTTATGAATGGGACCTTAGGAATTGGTAAGTTTTATGACCTGACCCTCTATATTTTCTCTACATTGTATTCCAAAAACATGACAGAAGCTACATAATTATAAAAGAATTTATAAATTCAATTAAAAGAACTAAATATTCCAAAGTCATTTAGTTGGTTCTTTGAATAAAATGGTTAAGCAATGATCTATTACTTTGAAGCCATCCAGAAAATTTCTTTCACTTCATCTGGCATATTGATTTTATTCCTAGATGTAATTCTTTGAGAAATGCTATGTAGGTTTTATAGTGATTGCTTCAAAGTACAAAGTTAATAATCATTATTCAAATACAATCACACATTTACTCTCTGATTAAAGACTTGGTTCAAAATCTTCAGCTTACTTAGATATTATGTTTTCTGGAACAAAGAAAATGTGGAAACACGAGTACATACAAATTCATCTTTGCTTTCCAGCTGAAGAAGACTGGAATTGTGAGAGGCACAGAAATCCCTACTTTCTGCCCAAGTTTTTTGTTCTTTGGAAAAGAAGTAACAATTGCATCGGTACCCAATCCACTTCTCTTGGCAAGAACAGCAGCCAGAGCCTAAGATGAAAAATAAAACATGATTGATGACATTGGAGATTTCTAGTATTTGTATTGCTCTTTATTCATTCAAAAACCATTTGCTATTTATTTTTTTCTCTACAACTAGTCTTTGAGCACACACTACTACATGCACTGCAGTGTGCTACGCTCAGGATTATAAATGTGAACAAGTCAGACACGATCATTTTCCTCATGGAGATTATACTCTAGAGGTAGAGTAAGACATATAATTCCCAATCATTTATCAATTATATCATGATATTTTGGTAAGTATACAAAAGAAATTTATATATTCATTCAGAAACTGTACTTTAAGCTGGCTCTTACTGTATAATTAGATTTTAAAATTGCAGAAATCTGGGCACTACATCTGAGACATAACTACTAATAAAATTATGGGTACATTAAAAAAAAAACTAGTTACAGGACAAATATTCTATAATGGAGATAAGAAAGTATGGGTTATGAGCAGACACAGGCCAGGAATTAGGATTAACTATAATATTTATTGTAGTTTATTTATAATTTGTTAGTTAATAACATGTATTCATAGAGGACAGAAATCCATTATCTCATGCTAATATCCTTATACCTCCCAGAAAAAAAAAAAAAAAACCCAGTGCTGTCGAGTCGATTCCGACTCATAGCCACCCTATAGGACAATCCTTATACCTGTAACATATAAATGATGTGCTCTCAATGTAATTTTATCATTCCTACACTAGAGAACAGTGGAATGAGACTGTCCTAAAATTAGGGAAGTAAACTTATATTACCATATGTGATAAGCTATCATGCTACTCTGTGTTAAAAAAAAAAAAGAAAGAAAGAAACTGTCTCTTTTAATGTTCTACCAATACTGAGCATTTCCAAACATTGGAGCCTACCTTCTTGGGGTTCTACGGTGGATCCTGGAGAGGATGTTGGCTGAGTACTTTGTGTGGAAAATGCTGTGAGAAATTATTAGAAATTTACATAATCAAGTACAGGTTTAAGTGTATCCCTGAGAAAATATCACACACTAGCAAAATTCAACGTTTACGATTAGTTTTATCATAGCATTCGTCTTTCCAAGATGCCAAAAAACTTACAATTTTTCAACAAAATTCCCAAAGTAGCCATCAACAAAAGGCACACTACTGCCAAGGTTCCAGAAATCAGGTTCCATAAATTGTTCTGAAATGCTGTAGAAAAAGAGAGAAAAGGCAAACACTTAAAGAGCCAATGCAGTGGCTGTAGTTCTTAAATGCAAAACCAGTGAGAGAAAATCCAGAACTGTCAGGATCCACAGCACAGATATGTAGAGAAACATTTGAGTCTTTAGGTGTTTTATGTGCTAACACTATCATCCAATACCAACTTTTTTGTGTGTGTGCGTTAAATTATTCCTCAGTAAGATTATCCACACATTTTCATCTCTACCAACTCTGTAAGTATATTTAACATTAGATTTTTTATTTGTTTTTAATTGCAAAGAAATGTAGAGATCTAGTGCAAAAAGAGATCAAGGGGCTCCAACTTCTGTTTTATGTGCTTATATTACAGGCATTTACTTTTATTCTCTCAGGAAAAATCACAAGGTAAATAGCCTGGTTCCCACCAGGTAGATGAGAAAATTGAGGGTCCAAGAATAACATCGTTTTCTCAGGGTATCAAAGCTGGCAAGTGTGCAGGTCAGACATAAAATTCAATCCTGTCTAAGCCCAGCGTCTTTCATGTACCGTACTCTACCACTGTCACTGGCAATAACACTATTGGTGGTATGTTTTTCTGCTAATCTCAGTACAGCAATGCTTTGAGGAATATTTTCCTGCTCATAGCTATGTAGACGCAGTATAACACAAAAAGAGAGGAGCACTTTGGAACTGAGGATGAGAGATTCCAAAACCAACGTAGAGAGTAATTCTCTGGAGTGCTGAGTTCACTTCCTAAAAAAAATAGTACATTGAATTATGATATGGAAACAACCCCCCTTTTTTTTTTTTTTTTGCTCTTACCCAAAGTTACTTGGTTATGGCCTTTCTCCTGAAACAATTCAACTTTAGGAGATGATGCATGGACTTTAACATACTCCCAAAGAGTAATGTCACTGAAAATAATACAATTTTCAAACAGTCTGGGTGACATTTGGGAGTCGCAAGATAAGCGCTAAAAAATTATATCAGGCATTATCTTTTTATTCCTGTGCTAGAATTATATTGATCATAATATAACCAGATGAATTTGTTTCTCATTTAGAATTTAGATGTACCCATATCAGAAGCCATTCTGTTGGAAAAGCTTTCCAGGCTATTTTTCAGTTACAGAATAATGAATCAAGAAATTAAAATAAATGTAGAAGGTACGGACACAGGGAAAGACAAAAAAATTCACTGTGCATTATAACCCTTTCTCTTAAAGCTCTGCCCTTAAATTAGCCGTGTCTGTGGGCTGCCTTTTTTGCGTCCCTTTATCAGTTGATTTTCTGACTTGAGGCACACATACCTGCCATGAGAGATGATGTCCCAAGGTGGATGCAGGGAAAACACAAGGAGTGCTTGTTGGGGAAGAGTGGTGTTCGATCCCAGAACTGGGCTGGAAGCAAAGGAATCCGGAGAAATTCAAAAGAAAAAGAGAAAGAAAAAAATGTGTATTTACAGGATGTTCCTGAAGCATCTACTGGTGAGCCACATATGTGTAGTACTGAGCAAGAAGCAGTAAAACTACCAGCTTCTAAAATGTTCCGGATATCACAATACAGGAAATTCTCACTGTATTTTGCAATAGAAACCCTTTGATTAGCAGAAAAGAAGATGAGAGGGAGTTTGTGTTTTGTTTTTACTTTTAGTGTTTCAACATCAAAGTCATCTTCAAAATATATTTGGAAAATATCAAAAAATGGACAAACAAAAGGTAAATTTACTTACTGCAATAAAATTCTACATATAATTTTCCTATTTTAATAATAATAAAAATTAATTTTGCATGAAACAGTTTAAATCTTTTTAAATATAATAACTTATATGTTTAAAAAAATGACTGGATAAGGAAGATACTATACATATCCTATTTTACCAGTGAGAAAATTGAGGCCGAGAAGGGCTAAGTAACTTGTCCAAGATTACTTAGGTTTGAAACTTAAGCAATCAAACCCATTTCTCTGTATTTATTATTTTCTGTGGATTTTTATTTCTTTTCTACTAGACAGACTTGTTGGTCTAACCGTGTCTCATTTCTGTATTTCCCATTCCAGCCTCATTAAATCAGCCAGGGCTGGCAAAGGAAAAAACGTAGAACCAGAGTATCTTCTTGTCTTAGGGTTCTCCAAAGAAACAGAACTGGTGAGACCTATGTATCTAGAATGAGAGAAATTTACTTCAAGAGAAGTGCTCACACAATTATGGGGCTTGAAAGTTCAAAAGTCATAGGTCAAGTGACAGGCTGAAGACTTCTGCTGATCACGGGATTGTAGGGGCTGGCCAGTCCAAAATCTGTAGGTCAGGCACCAGGGGGAGACTACCTCAGGCTTGCGTCCCAAGACCTGTAGGTCAGATGAGAGAAAAGTACAGAGTTGAGAAAGAAACAGGGAGAGAGTTCTGCCAAAGTATCTGTTAATAGCCTGAAGGCAGAAAATAACCTAAGGAAAACCACTTTCAACCGGGTGATTGTTTACATTAGATTACATTACACAAGATTGTTACATTATGTTATAGAGCAGCAAGTAGTCTAGTATTTGGCCAAACCACTGGCAATCATAGCTTAGCAAAGTTGACACATACAGTTAAATATCAAACCTCTCATTACTGTTATATGTATATAAACACACATGCATCTGTGCTCTAAAGCTCCCTCTCCTGATGTGATGGCTAAAGTGTGTGTCAAGTTGCCTGGGCCATGATTCTCGGTGCTTTGGCTGTCATGATGTAATTCGACAGCTATGTAATGATGTAATTACCTCCATGATGAGATCTGCTATGAGCAGCCAATGAGTTGAAAGGGAATTTCCTTGGAAGCATGGCCTGCATTCATTATGTGTGGACTTTCTGGCAAAGCTCACTGACTTTTCCTCACCCTGGATCCTGCTGCTGCCTCCTGTTCTGTTCATCTGACCTCCAGTTCTTGGGACTTGAGCTAGCAGCTTACCCACCAATCTTGGGATTTGTCAGCCTCCACAGCCTGTGAGCCAGAAGCCTGTTTTCTCACCTGCAGATCTCAGCTACATGAGTCAAGAGAAGACTCCAGGCTAACCCATGGCCTTGGACCTTCTAGTCTCTACAACGATGTGAACCATTTCCTCCATATAAATCTCTCTCTCTCTCTTTGTATATATATATATGTATATATATAAGCTGAAAAAAACCAAACCCATTGCCATTGAAGTGATTCTGACTCATAGCGACCCTATAGGACAGAGTAGAACTACCCAATAAAGTTTCCAAGGAGAGCCTGGTGGATTCAAACTTCTGACCTTTTGCTTAGCAGCCATAGCACTTAACCACTACGCCACCATGGTTATATATATATATATATATATATATATGCTTTACTGGTTTTGCTTCTCTAGAGAACCCAGCCTAAAACACCTGGTTTAAGCCCACACTTCAATACTTCACTCACTTTGCCTTGAAATCTTCTTTCAACACCTTAAACTCCAATGTTCCAGTTCCTTAAGATCCTTTGAACATGGCTGTAGCTGTTCTAATAAACCCTATTTTTACTAATATGTTAATTATTGTAATTGTTTATTGTGTTATCTCATCCAGATAATATTCTTTTATTTCAATTAACATTCTTATGTCTTCAAAAGAGGACATTAATGGGAATTTCAAATGTAAGAGAGATAGGTAGAGTGGGCATCTTGAGAGCAGGAACCTTCCTTGGTCCATAATGTAGTTTCTGGGCATACAATCTACCGTTCATCTCGTATGAAAGCAAACTCCAGAATAAGTTTCATGGACTTTTTGATTTGTTTTGTTTTCTAAGAGTTACAATTTACCTATAGAGTGCAAAACATTAACACACTTGGCTGCTCACAGAAAGGTTGGAAGTTCGAGTCTACCCAGATGTACCTTGGAAGAAAGGCCTGACAATGTACTTCCAAAAAATCATCCATTGAAAATCACATGGAGTATGGTTTTACTTTGATACACCTGGGGTCACTATGAGTCAGAATCAACTTGTCGGTAACTAAGCAAAATCAAAAACCAAACCCATTTCTGTCAAGTTGATTCTGACTCATAACAACCCAGTAGAACAGAGTAGAACTGACCCATAGGGTTTCCAAGGAGCACCTGGTGGATTCAAACTGCTGACCTTTTGGTTAGCAGTCGTAGCCCCTAAGCACTTCGCCACCAGGACTTCAACAACAGCTAGTATGTTTTTTTTACTATTCCTATAGATGAACCTTTTTGTAAAGATAAGCGTTTCATCAACAACAACAACAAAGCAAGATTTGTGGCTTGATTTCTTAGCTTCCATGAATTCAAAAATTTTTCATCTTTTTAATTTGTGTACATTGTGTTTATAAAGTTGCTTTTACTCAACCACTGTAATTGCTAAAATCTAGATCCTTATTGAAAAAATGTGAATATGAAATTTTCTTCTTCTAGCTTTGATGCAAATCCAAGTTGAGAGACATACAGTTTATAATGACACTTTGCATAATTTGAAACCTATCGTCCCTTTTTTTTTGAACACTTTATTCTGTTTTAGGTGAAAGTTTTCTCAGCAAATTAGTTTCCCATTCAACAATTTATACAAAATTTTTTCTGTGACATTGGTTGCTATTGCAACAACGTGTCAGCACTCTCCCCATTTCAGCCCTGTCTTCTTCATTTCCAGTCCTCCTGTTTCCCTGCCCCCCTTGACTCTTCATCTTTGTTTTTGGTCTCAAATAGTTGATTGTTCTAAGGTACACATTCCTCATTCGTGTTATTGTTTTTTTTTTATAGGCCAATCCACTATCTGGCTGAAAAGGGACCTCGGGAGTGGCTTCAGTTCCAGGTTAAAAGAGCATCTTTATCAATTCAATAAGTTTGGTATTTTTTTTATAAATTTGAGTTTTGTTCTACATTGTTCCCCCCATTCTAACCAGGATCTTGCATTGTATGCCTAGTCAGGGTATTCGTTAGTGGTTGCCAGGCACTGTTAGTTCTTCAGGTCTCAGGCTAGAGGAGGCTGTGTTTCCTGTGGGCCATTAGTCCAACGGACTAGTTGCTTCCTGGAGTCTTTGGTTTCCTTCACACTCCTTTGCTCCAGATGGGAAGAGACCAGTAGTTATATCTTGGACGATCACTCGCAAGCTTTTAAGATTCCCAGAGCCTACTCACCAAACTCATATGTAGAACATTATATTCATGAACTGTGCTATGCCAGTTGACCTAGTTGTCCCCCAAGACTATGGTCTTTAGCCTTCAAGCCCGTTAACTTAGTCCCACCAAATGTTTGGATTTATGTCTAAGAAGTTTCCATAACTGTGCCTTCTGTGTGCTCTATTTTATGTATGAGTATATTCAAATGCCCACAACTATACCTAAATGCACACACCTACTCCCATACACCCTCCCACACCTATGAAGCAACATATCTACCTATGTAACCACTCACAAATTTTTGGTTGTCATTACTGTTGTTGCAGAATTGTATATGTTATAGCAACTACCACAGTTGTCCTTTATTCTTAGGTATCCCTCAGTGTCCTCACTTACCTTGATCACCTTGTGCTGACTTCTCCAATATTTTCTGTTGTCTTCACCAGAATTAACACGTGTCTACTATTTTGTAAGTGGTTCTCCCTTCCTCCCCTCCCATCCCTAGTAGCCATCAGAGAATGTTGTTTTCTGTGTGTAAACCTACTCTTGAATTTTTATGAAGTGATACCATGCAACATTTGTTCTTTTGTGATTGATTTATTTCACTCAGCATAATGTCCTCCAGATCATCCACGTTATGTTTCACACACTCTTCATTATTCTTTATCATTTCAAAGCATTTCATTGCATGTGTATACCACAGAATCTACCCTTTCTTGGTTTCACTGTTGGACAACACCAAATCAGCAGAGAGCTGCTTAATTTTGTCCATCTTTCGTCCAATATAAAAATGTCTTAAATGGTAGGAACTTAAGATTTTGCCTACAACTTTTGTATTGTATGTGACAAATTTGTGAGAATTGCGACACAATAGACACAATACATTTAACACTAACAGGATCAGTTATTTTGAGGGCATTATTCTAATTTTTCAGAACTGTGCTTTGTGATATTGAAATCATTCATTCTTAGTTCATTGACTCAGAAGTAAAAAAGTCAGCAAGGACATTTCCAATAGAAGAACTCTAGCCTCAAGTTACAAATATATACATATACACACAGACACACACCACATATATATGTACACATATGTGAAAAACCATTTGCCATTGAGTCAATTCTGACTTATGGTGCCCCCATGTGTATCAGATTAAAACTGCACACCCAGAATCTCTCTCTCTCTCAAGCCCTGGTGACGCAGTGATTAAGTGCTTGGGCTGCTAACTGAAAGGTTGGTGGTTCTAACCTGCCAGCCATGCTCCAAAGGAGAAAGATGTGGCAGTCTGCTTCTGTAAAGATTTAAAGCCTTGGAAACCCTATGAGACAGCTCTACCCTGTCCTACAAGGTCACTATGAATCAGAGTCAACTTGATGGGAATGAGTTTGGTTTTACATACACACACACACGCTCTCATATGCATCTACATATACACATTATGTATCTCTGGAGTCCTGCTGTCGCAGTGGTTAAAGCCATTGACTGCTAACTGAAAGGTTGGCAGTTGGAAACTACCAGCAGGCCCGTGGAAGAAAGAAGTGGCAATCTAATTTCATAGAGTGCCTTGGAAACCCTATGGGTTCACTGTGAGTTGGAATGACCTTGACAGCAGTGGGTTATATATATACTCTTTTGATTTTTTTTTTTTAATCAGAGCTGACTCAATGGCACCTAACAACAATAATAACAACAAAGCCAGAATATTAGAAACATGGGAGGATGCTGAGAATATTGGAATCCATCAGAATAAAGAATATACCACTTTCATGTGCTTCCTCTATGTATGCGAGCTTGTGTGCACGCACATATTATGTGCTTGTACCAAAGCCCCCAAAAAATCATATATTAAAAGTTCTTCATTGACATAACTACACCAAGTTTCATATCACTTGAGCAAGGATTGGATGTTCTGTGTTGGGCTAAAATCGTATTTAGTTGCACGATTCTCCATTCAGTCATGTCATGCCCTAGACGGTTTACCTTTGTTGTAGTGCTCCTAGGTGGTACCTGCACTGATGAGATCCAAGTATTAACTCACAGAGAACAGAAAAGGTATCTGACTACCAGAAACTTACAGATCCTGGGAGGGAGCAGAGCCGTCCTCCCACAACAAGGTACCACATATTTCATTATAAGAGATCCCAAGCCAGTAAAACTGTCGATAGTAGTTCAAAAAATCCTGCTTGGAAACACAGACAGACATATTAAGCTAACTTGAAGCTACTCTGGGATTAATATGCATCAGAGTTGGCCTATCAATCACACAAACCAAATTCATTTTTAACTTCTAATTTAGAAGGGGCAGTCACAGGGCTCAGATTTCTTTTATCAGACGTATTTGTTTATGAAGAAAAAAACAATACCACAAAATCTCACTTCACATTGGCGTGCATTACGCTATAAAGGGAGTCAGAGTTTTCATGAACCACTTACTTCATAGAGGATCACCACTGAAGTTTGATTGCAAATCAAAAGTATCTTAAGGGATAAATATGGATATAATCTACTAAACCTATACTCCACACAGGCTCTGCATACAGCTAGAGAAATTTTCACTTTTTGTTAAGAAGAGGGCAATTTTTATGATGCTGTATTTGTTGTTAGTTGCTACTGATCCAGTTTTGACTGATGGCAACCCACTGTATTACAGAGTAAAACTACTCCATAGCATTTTCTTGGCTGTAATCTTAATGGAAAAAGATAGCCAAGGCTTTCTTCCACACTGATTGGTTTTGAACCACTAACCTTTAGAATAGCAGTTGAGTACAATCCTTTTGTGCCATTTAATATCCCATTTATTGGTTCTACAATATAGCCCAGAGATATGGCAAAGGAATATAATTACAAAAGAAGTTAAATTCAATTAAAAGAACTAAAAATTAGTCATTTGGTTGGTTTCTTGAGTGAGTAAAAGTAGTCATCTCACATTTCTTCTTTGACTTCTCACTAAAATGTTTTTTTGCACTTTATCTAACATCTTGATTTTTATCCCCATGATGTAAATCTTTGAGGATTTTTATGAGGTTTAAAATGATTGTTTCAAGGTACAAGGAATTAATAGGTCATTTTTCAAATTGCGAAAGAAAATTATAAATTTTACTTTATGAGAACAGGGAGAGTTCTCTTACCCACGACACTAAAGGTCATCTTATTAAATGTTAGAAATCTGTGTGCTGTATAATCATAAATATATATAGTTTTAATGCCTAGAGTATGTCTTAGACTATAACTAACCTTTAGAAGTAGCTTGCCTTGTTTCACATAATTGCATCTAGGTGATCAGGCTCGCTGAAACACTCAAAGATTAAAGAATGTAACCTGTTTCCAAGACTCCAGAGGTCTTGTAATGGTGGCTCACTGATTTTGTGATCATCTTAGCAAGGTTTCTATTTAAGCTTTGATAATGCTTGAGCACATACTACTCTCTTACAAGATTTATGTATTCTGGCATAATTATCAATGTATCAAAGTTTTTTTGGTCAAAGCTATGAATAGAATTGTATATAAACACTTTGAAATTTTTATTAATTGGAGCACTTGTTTCCACAGCAAGTAGTTTGTTACCAAATTTGCAAATTTACTGTTGAATCTGTTAATGGTGTTCTGAGTTGTTTATTTTTGAGAAAATGTAACCATCCATGGACTCTCTGATTAAAGACTTGAGTCAAAGTGTTCAGCTCATTTTGATGCTATATTTTTCTGAGTCAAAAAAATGTGGGAAACAAAAGTAAAGTACACACCAATTCATCTCTGCTTTTCAGTTCAGGTAGACTGGAATTCTGAGAAGCACAGAAATTTCTACTTTCTGCCCAAGTTTTTTCTGCATTCAAAATGAGGTAACAGCTGCATCGGTACCCAATCCACTTTTCTGGACAAGAACAGCAGTCGGAGTCAAAGAGAAAAAATAAAACATGATTGATGGCTCTGAACATTTAAAAATTTCAACGCTATTTACCCATTCAAAAATCATTTGTTTTTTGTTTATATTTTCCACAAATATTCTTTGAGAATCTACTATACATGTTTACACCACAGCAGAGAATAATGTTCAGAGAATATTAATGTGACCAGGTGAGAAATGATCTTTTTCCCCATGAAGTTTATATTCTAGAGCTGGAGTCAGAATCATATAATTTCTAATCATTTATTAATTACATTTAATAATACCTTTGGTAAGTATACAAAATAAATTCATTATAATAAGACTGCATGTAGTTGGAGATGGAATGGGAGAAAGCTAGAAAAATCTTTTTTTTTTTTTTTAAGTTCTTAAGAAAAGATCCCAAAGCTGAGCTCTGCAGTATAAACAGGATAACTAGCTTAAAGAGAGTCTTTAATGGAGAAAGCCTTTTAACGTATTTCCTGAGTCAGAAAAGAAGATAGTGCATTGGTGGAATTCTGGCTGCACAGTGGTTAAAGTGCTCAGCTGCTAACTAAAAGGTCAAAATGTTAGTCATTTGAATCCACCAGCTGATCTTCCAGAGAAAGACGTGGCAGTCTGTTCCCATAAAGATTACAGCTTTGGAAACCCTATGGGGCAGTTCTACCCTATCGTATCAAGTTGCTATGAGTGGAGCATGGGGCCTACCTCCCTAGAGTTCTATGATGAGTCCTGGAGAGAATGCTATAAGAAACAATGAGAAATGTAGTCAATTAGGTGCAGATTTAAATGATGCCATGAGATAACAAAATATTACATATTAGTAAATAAAATCTCTATTACTAAATGATTTTATCACGGATTTGATCTTCATAAATACTTGTCTAGAGAAACTTGCCAATTATTCAATAAAATTCCATGGGATAGCCATCAACAAAAGACATATTACTCCTAAGATTCCAGAAATCAATCTCCTTGCAGTCTGAAAAACTAGAAAAAGAGAGATAGGCAAAGACTTAAAGAGCAAACAAAAGGACTGAAGTTTAAAAACAGAAGCCAATTAGAAAGATTCCAAAAACTTTTTTGATTTTATGTCAATGAAATATTGAATGACAAAGACATTCAACTCAGGACTCCACCCGATGCCAAGGCTTTTATGTGGTGTACTTTATCAATCAGTGAGACTATCCATACAATTTCTGTGCTATCATCTCCATCTCTAGAAGACAGTAAAGCAAATTTACCATTATCTTTTTTTAATTCTAGACTAAGAGGAGATCAATAGGCTCAGCTTCTGTTTTAGGAACTGACAGAGCAGACATTTACTTTTATTCTGTCAACAAAATAAAAAAGTGAAAAGTATGATTGCCATTGGGTAGATGAGAAAACTGAGGGTTCAAGAACACCAATATTTTCTCAAGGTGTCAAAGTGAGTAAGTGTCCATTTCTTGAGAAGATATCAAATTAAATATGTCTTCTAGGCCCAGAGTCTTTCCTTTAACACTTTCTTTCGTTGTCACTGACAATAACACTACCTGGAGTGTATCCTTCTGCTAATCTTAATGCAGGCTCTGCCCTGAGAAATACCTTCCTGCTCATAGCTCTGTGGAGGTATTGTAGGCAAGAGATGAGACAGGAGCACTCCGGACCTGGTTGGAGACGTTCCACAATCAATGCATGCTTATACCTCAGAGAGCTGGATTTGTATTCCTACGTTGAATTATGACACATAAACAACCTTTGTTACAAGAACTTTACATTTTCTCGTACCCAAAATTATTTGCTTATGGGCTTCCCCCAGAACAAAACATCCAGTGTTAACACAGGATGAATCTGAGATGATTCTGCATTAACGTCAGTACACCCTCAAAGACTGTTGTTTTAACTAACAACAGTATAAGTAATCCAATTCTAAATCTAGGTGATCTCTGGATACAAATGGTCAATTTTTTAATAAAACAGTTTGAAGCATTGTCTCGTTAATATTTGGCATTCTCTATTTCTGTGATAGAATTGAGGCCAATTTTGTTCTTTTTCAGAATTTGGAGGTACCTCTATCAAAAACCACTCTTTAAACCTGTTAAACATCACAAAATGTTTTCTAGACTAGAAGATTTACAATTAGAAAATTAAAATCAATGTGGAAAGTACAGCCACATGGCTAGCCTAAAAATGCCCGCTGCCATTTTCGCCTATTTCTCTTAAAGCTTGGTCCTGATACTAGTCATGTCCCCGAGATATCTTTCCTGGACATGTAATATCTGTATAATCTCATTGGGGGAACGCATACCTGCCACGAGTAATGATGCTCCAAGGCTGATGCAGGGAAGGCACAGATGAGTGCTGTCTGGAGAAGAGCGCCGCTGGATCAGAGAGTTGAGCTGGAGGCTATGGAATTCAAAGCTGCATATGAGGAAATTTAAATGAAAAATTGCAAATTTAAATAATGATCTTGATCATCTGTTGGTGAACCACATATGTGTAATATGAGCAAGGAGCTATAAAATGACCAGCTTCTAAAATGTTCCAGATATCACAAAACAGGAAATGCTCACTGTACTTTTGTAAAACGAACCCTATGATTAGCACCAAAGAAGTGAGAGGGAGTCTTTTTTCATATGTTTGAACATCATAGATAAGATACATAGTCATCTAAAAAATATATTTGGAAAATACTGAAAAAATAGACAAAGGTAAATCTATTTAGTATAATCAAAATTCTACGCAGACTTTTCCTCTCGTAATCATAATAAATATTCACTTTGTGTAAAATACAGTTTAAAGCATTTTACATGTATTAATTCATGAGTATAAAAATGGCTTGATAAGGAATATACCGTAAAGATCCTTAATAGAGGAGAAAGCTGAGGTCCAGTAGAGCCAAGTAAATTGTCCAAGATTACTTAAACTTGAAATCTAGGCAGTCTTGCTCCAGAGTTCATGTGCAATATATTTCAAATCAAGTCCAATGCTTTCTGTCTATATTTTCTGGAGATTTTAATTTCTTTTCTTTTGCACAAAGTGGATGGTCTAACCGCCTCTCGTTTCTGTGTTTCCCATCTCTGCCTCATTTACATCAAGGAGAGGCAAAGATTTAAAAGGTAGAACCAGGATATCTTCCCATTACTGTTACATGTTTACACCCATATACACAAAAACACACACACACTTGGAGGTCAAAACGTAGAATCAGAGTATCTTCCCATTTCTGTGTACACACACACAAACACCTATGCACACGCACACACATATACCTGTGCTTTAAAACTTCTTCACCTGGTCTAAGCCAACACTTCAGTGCCTCACTCAGGTTAGCCTTGAAATCTTTCAACACCTTGCTCTTCAGTGTTCTAGTACCTTAAGGTCCTCTGAACATAACTGCAGCTGTTCTAATCTTATTTTTACTAAGATGTTAATCACTGCAATTGTTCATTGTTTTGTCTTATTCATATAATATTCTGATATGTCAGCTTACAACTTTTTTTTCTCCTCACAGAAGGATATTAGTGGAAATTTCAAATGTGGGATAGAAGGGTAGACAGGTAGTCTTGGTGCAAATGGCCTTGGTCTGTGATATGGAACCTGGACATACAATGAACCATTCACCCAAAAATAAAAGCAGACCCCAAAAAAAGATTTGTGGAGTTTTTTTTTTCTGTTGTTCCTTTGTTTGTTTAAGCAATCTAATATTCTTTTTTTTAATTAATTTTTATTAAGCTTCAAGTGAACGTTTACAAATCAAGTCAGTCTGTCACATATAAGTTTATATACACCTTACTCCATAATCCCACTTGCTCTCCCCCTAATGAGTTAGCCCTTCCAGTCTCTCCTTTCGTGACAATTTGGCCAGCTTCCAACCCTCTCTACCCTCCCATCCCTGCTCCAGACAGGATATGCCAACACAGTCTCAAGTGTCCACCTGATACAAATAGCTCACTCTTCATCGGCATCTTTCTCCTACCCACTGTCCAGTCCCTTCCATGTCTGATGAGTTGTCTTTGGGAACGGTTCCTGTCCTGGGCCAACAGGAGGTTTGGGGACCATGACCGCCGGGATTCCTCTAGTCTCAGTCAGGCCATTAAGTCTGGTCTTTTTATGAGAATTTGGGGTCTGCATCCCACTGATCTCCTGCGCCCTTAGGGGTTCTCTGTTGTGCTCCCTGTCAGGGCAGTCATCGGTTGTGGCCATGTACCAACTAGTTCTTCGGGTCTCAGGATGATCTAAGTCTCTGGTTCATGTGGCCTTTTCTGTCTCTTGGGCTCATAGTTATCGTGTGACCTTGGTGTTCTTCATTCTCCTTTGATCCAGGTGGTTTGAGACCAATTGATGCATCTTAGATGGCCGCTTGTTAGCATTTAAGACCCCAGATGCCACATTTCAAAGTGGGATGCAGAATGTTTTCATAATAGAATTATTTTACCAATTGACTTAGAAGTCCCCTTAAACCATGGTCCCCAAACCGCCGCCCTTGCTCCATTAACCTTTGAAGCATTCAGTTTATCCCAGAAACTTCTTTGATTTTGCTCCAGTCCATTTGAGCTGACCTTCCATGTATTGTGTATTGTCCTTCCCTTCACCTAAAGTAGTTCTTATCTACTAACTAATCAGTAAATAACCCTCTCCCACCCTCCCTCCCTCTCCCCCTTGTAACCACAAAAGTATGTGTTCTTCTCAGTTTATACTATTTCTCAAGATCTTCTAATAGTGGTCTTATGCAATATTTGTCCTTTTGCCTCTGACCAATTTCACTCAGCATAATGCCTTCCAGGTTCCTCCATGTTATGAAATGTTTCACAGATTCGTCACTGTTCTTTATTGATGCGTAGTATTCCATTGTGTGAATATACCACAATTTATTTAACCATTCATCCGTTGATCGACACCTTGGTTGCTTCCAGGTTTTTGCTATTGTAAACAGAGCAGCAATAAACATGCGTGTGCATATGTCTGTTCTTGTGAAGGCTCTTATTTCTCCAGGGTATATTCTGAGGAATGGGATTTCTGGGTTGTATGGTAGTTCTATTTCTAACTGTTTAAGAAAACGTCAGATAGGTTTCCAAAGTGGTTGTACCATTTTACATTCCCACCAGCAGTGTATAAGAGTTCCAATCTCTCCGCAGCCTCTCCAACATTTATTATTTTGTGTTGTTTGGATTAATGCCTGCCTTGTTGGAGTGAGATGGAATCTCATCGTAGTTTTAATTTGCATTTCTCTAATGGCTAATGATCGAGAGCATTTTCTCATGTATCTGTTAGCTGCCTGAATATCTTCTTTAGTGAAGTGTGTGTTCATATCTTTTGCCCACTACTTGATTGGGTTGTTTGTCTTCTTGTGGTTGAGTTTTGACAGAATCATATAGATTTTAGAGATCTGGCGGTGGTCGGAGATGTCATAGCTGAATATTCTTTCCCAGTCTGTAGGTGGTCTTTTTACTCTTTTGGTGAAGTCTTTAGATGAGCATAGGTGTTTGATTTTTTATCTGGTTTCTCTTCGTCATTTTTGGTAATGTTTTGTATTCTGTTTATGCCTTGTATTAGGGCTTCTAGAGTTGTCCCTATTTTTTCTTCCATGATCTGTATCGTTTTGGTCTTTATGTTTAGGTCTTTGATCCATTTGGAGTTAGTTTTTGTGCATGGTGTGAGGTATGGGTCCTGTTTCATTTTTTTGCAAATGGATATCCAGTTATGCCAGCACTATTTGTTAAAAAGACTATCTTTTCCCCAATTAACTGACACTGGACCTTTGTCAAATATCAGCTGCTCATATGTGCATGGATTTATATCTAGGTTCTCAATTCTGTTCCATTGGTCTATGTGTCTGTTGTACCAGTACCAGGCTGTTTTGACTACTGTGGCTGTATAATAGGTTCTGAAATCAGGTAGAGTGAGGCCTCCCACTTTCTTCTTCTTTTTCAGTAATGCTTTACTTATCCGAGGCTTCTTTCCCTTCCATATGAAGTTGGTGATTTGTTTCTCCATCACATTAAAAAATGACTTTGGAATTTGGATCGGAAGTGCATTGTATGTATAGATGGCTGTTGGTAGAATGGACATTTTTACTATGTTAAGTCTTCGTATCCATGAGCAAGGTATGTTTTTCCACTTAAGTAGGTCCTTTTTAGTTTCTTGTAGCAGTACTTTGTAGTTTTCTTTGTATAGGTCTTTTACATTTTTGGTAAGATTTATTCCTAAGTATTTTATCTTCTTGGGGGCTACTGTGAATGGTATTGATTTGGTGATTTCCTCTTCGATGTTCTTTTTGTTGGTGTAGAGGAATCCAAGTAATTTTGTATATTTATCTTATAACCTGAGACTCTGCTAAACTCTTCTATTAGTTTCAGTAGTTTTCTGGAGGATTCCTTAGGGTTTTCTGTGTACAAGATCATGTCATCTGCAAATAATTTTACTTCCTCCTTGCCAATCCGGATACCCTTTATTTCTTTGTCTAGCCTAATGGCTCTGGCTAGGACCTCTAGCACAATGTTGAATAAGAGCGGTGATAACGGGCATCCTTGTCTGGTTCCCGTTCTCAAGGGAAATGCTTTCAGGCTCTCTCCATTTAGAGTGATGTTGGCTGTTGGCTAGATGCCCTTTATTATGTTGAGGAATTTTCCTTCAATTCCTATTTTGGTGAAAGTTTTTATCATGAATCGGTGTTGGACTTTGTCAAATGCCTTTTCTGCATCAATTGATAAGATCATGTGGTTTTTGTCTTTTATTTATATGGTGGATTACATTAATGGTTTTTCTAATATTAAACCAACCTTGCATACCTGGTATAAATCCCACTTGGTCATGGTGGATTATTTTTTTGATATGTTGTTGAATTCTATTGGCTAGAATTTTGTTGAGGATTTTTGCATCGATATTCATGAGGGATATAGGTCTGTAATTTTCTTTTTTTGTGATGTCTTTACCTGGTTATGGTATCAGGGAAATGGTGGCTTCATAGAATGAGTTAGGTACTATTCCATCATTTTCTTTGCTTTGAAATACCTTTAGTAGTAGTGGTGTTAACTTTTCTCTGAAAGTTTGGTAGAACTCTGCAGTATAGCCATCCAAGCCAGGACTTTTTCTGTTGGGAGTTTTTTGATTACCATTTCAATCTCTTTTTTTGTTATGGGTCTATTTAGTTGTTCTACTTCTGATTATGTTAGTTTACGTAGGTAGTGTTTCTCTAGGAATTCATCCATTTCTTCTAGGTTTGCAAATTTGTTAGAGTACAATTTTTTGTAATAATCTGATATTATTCTTTTAATTTCAGTTGGGTCTTTTGTGATGTGGCCCATCTCATTTCTTATCTGGGTTATTTGTTTCTTTCCTGTATTTCTTTAGTCAGTCTGGCCAATGGTTTATCAATTTTGTTAATTTTTCCAAAGAACCAGGTTTGGCTTTGTTAATTCTTTCAATTGTTTTTCTGTTCTCTAATTCATTTAGTTCAGCTCTAATTTTTATTATTTGTTTTCTTCTGGTGCCTGATGGATTCTTTTGTTGCTCGCTTTCTATTTGTTCAAGTCGTAGGGACAGTTCTCTGATTTTGGCTTTTTCTTCTTTATGTATGTGTGCGTTTATCGATATACATTGGCCTCTGAGCACTGGTTTTGCTGTGTCCCAGAGGTTTTGATAGGAAGTATTTTCATTCTAGTTGCATTCTATAAATTTCTTTATTCCCTCCTTAATGTCTTCTATAACCCAGTCTTTTTTTCAGCAGGGTATTGTTCAGTGTCCAATATTTGATTTCTTTTCCCTGATTTTTCTGTTATTGATTTCCACTTTTATGGTCTTGTGGTCTGAGAAGATACTTCGTAATATTTCGATGTTTTGGATTCGGCAAAGGTTTGTTTTATGACCTAATATGTAGTCTATTCTAGAGAATGTTCCATGTGCACTAGAAAAAAAGTATACTTTGCAGCAGTTGGGTGGAGAGTTCTGTATAAGTCAATGAGGTCAAGTTGGTTGATTGTAGTAATTAGGTCTTCCGTGTCTCTATTGAGCTTCTTACTGGATGTCCTGTCCTTCTCCGAAAGGGGTGTGTTGAAGTCTCCTACTATAATTGTGGAGGTGACTATCTCACTTTTCAATTCTGTTAAAGTTTGTTTTATGTATCTCGCAGCCCTGTCATTGGGTGCATAAATATTTAATATGGTTATATCTTCCTGGTCAATTGTCACTTTTATCATTATGTAGTGTCCTGCTTTATCCTTTGTGGTGGATTTAACTTTAAAGTCTGTTTTGTCAGAAATTAATATTGCTACTCCTCTTCTTTTTTGCTGATTGTTTGCTTGATATATTTTTTTCCATCCTTTGAGTTTTAGTTTGTTTGTGTCTCTAAGTCTAAGGTGTGTCTCTTGTAGGCAGCATATAGACGGATCGTGTTTCTTTATCCAGTCTGAGACTCTCTGTCTCTTAATTGGTGTGTTTAGTCCATTTACAGTCAGCGTAATTACAGATAAGTATGTGTTTTATGTGTTTAGTGTTGTCATTTTGATGCCTTTTTATGTGTGTTGTTGACAATTTCATTTTTCCACTTACTTTTTTTGTGCTGAGACGTTTTTCTTTGTAAATTGTGTGGTTCTCATTTTCGTAGCATTTGACTTTATGTTTTCTGAGTCGTTACGTTTTTCCTGGTTTTTACTTTGAGTTATGGCGTTGTTATACCTCTTTGTGGTTACCTTAATATTTACCCCTATTTTTCTAACTAAAAACCTAACTTGTATTGTCCTATATCGCCTTGTATCCCTCTCCATATGGCAGTTCTATGCCACCTGTATTTAGTCCCTCTTTTTGATTATTGTGGTCTTTTACATATTGACTTCAACGATTCCCTGTTTTGAGCATTTTTTTTTTTAATTAATCTTAATTTTTTTTTGTGATTTCCCTATTTGAGTTGAAATCAGGGTATTCTGTTTTGTGACCTTGTGTTGTGCTGGTATCTGATATTATTGGTTTTCTGACCAATTTCCTTTTGTATTTCTTGTAGCTTTGGTTTCATTTTTGCAAATTCTCTAAGCTTGTGTTTATCTGTAAATATCTTAATTTCGCCTTCATATTTCAGAGAGAATTTTGCTGGATATATGATCTTTGGCTGGCAGTTTTTCTCCTTCGGTGCTCTGTATATGTCATCCCATTGCCTTCTTGCCTGCATGGTTTCTGCTGAGTAGTCTGAACTTTTTCGTATTGATTCTCCCTTGTAGGAAACCTTTCTTTTATCCCTGGCTGCTTTTAAAATTTTCTCTTTATCTTTGGTTTTGGCAAGTTTGATGATGATATGTCTTGGTGTTTTTCTTTTTGGATGAATCTTAAATGGGGTTCGATGAGCATCTTGGATAGATATCCTTTCGTCTTTCATGATGCCAGGGATGTTTTCTGCCAGCAGATCTTCAACTATTCTCTCTGTGTTTTCTGTTATCCCTCCCTGTTCTGGGACTCCCATCACACGCAAGTTATCCTTCTTGATAGTGTCCCACATGATTCTTATGGTTTCTTCATTTTTTTTTAATTTTTATCTGATTTTTTTTCAGCTATATTGGTGTTAATTCCCTTGTCCTCCAGATGTCCCACTCTGCATTCTAATTGCTCGAGTCTGATCCTCTGACTTCCTATTGCGTTGTCTAATTCTGTAATTTTATTGTTAATCTTTTGTATTTCTGAATGCTGTCTCTCTATGGATTCTTGCAACTTTTAATTTTTCCACTATGTTCTTGAATAATCTTTTTGAGCTCTTCAACTGCTTTATCAGTGTGTTCCTTGGCTTTTTCTGTGTATTGCCTTATTTCATTTCTGAGGTCATCCCTGATGTCTTGAAGCATTCTCTAAAGTAGTTTTTTCATATTCTGTATCTGGTAATTCCAGGATTGTATCTTCATTTGGGAAAGATTTTGATTCTTTAGTTTAGGGAGTTGTAGAAGCAGTCATGGTCTGCTTCTTTATGTGGTTTGATATCGACTGCTGTCTCCGAGCCATCACTAAGATATTGCAGTGATTTATTCTATATTTGCTCACTGAGTCTTATCTTGTTTTGTTTTCTTTCAATAAACGTGGATGGGCTACTAGATTGCGCTGTCTTGATTGTTGTAGCCCTTGACTTACTTATTACCTATTACCAGCTGGTTTGGGCTGTTACCAGTTATATAAGCCTGAGCCCATTCTCTATTGTTGAGTGGAATCTGATTTTGGGTCATCAAGTGTGTGATGCACACTGTCACCTATCCACCTTGAGAAGTAATGATGATAGTTGTGTGCACCAGATTCTAGTAGCAGCTGGGGTTCACACTCCAGCAGGGGCAGGATGCTGACAGGCTTCCCCCAAGTGTCAGTGAGGTAGGTGTATCTCTATTCCTAAAGCACCTTGGTGGGTGGGCTCTGCAGCTGTACCTTAGGCTCCCAATGCAAGTACCTCTACAGATTGATAGGTGTCACCCTCCTTAGACCCTTAAGGCAGGAGGCTAGGTGGTCTGAGGGGAGCTTCAGCCCTCAGTTCCCTTTTGTGGGTCAGTGAGGGCTCTGTTGAATACGCAGAGATATCAGACCTGGGAAACTTGTCTTTCCAGTAAATCAGCTAAAACAAATGCAGTCAGATCCCTATCAGAAATGCCTTTGTGTTATAATAGCCCCCTTGTTCCCTGTAGGGATGAAAGCCCGAGACTGTGGATCACATATGCTTGGCTGGAGCTGGTTCTGTGTTTTTACTCCAATTAGGGAAGGATTTTTGGTCCCTGGGTTTTTTGTGGTTGCTTCTCTCAGGCCAGAAGAATGGGCTAGGAAAAGACCAAAAAAAAGGAAAATAAAAACCGTGGAGCAGTTCTCCCTCTGGCTCAGGAAATTCCAATGTTAATGAAGCCGCCTGGGAAGGGGAGGGGAGGGTTCAGAAAAACAGGAGAGAGTAGCACCCCGGAATATAGACAAAGTTACTTATCTTGCTTGGGATGATTCTTTTATCTGAGATTCCTGAGGGGCGCTTCGCCTGTGTCTGCTAGCTGGGGTGAGATTGTCCCCGAGGGTCAGGTCTCGCGTTCCATGCTTGCGCTGTCTCAGAAGCCGCCGTTAGTTCTTCCGCTCCCAGTCCAAAGCCCAGTGTCAAGGTTCCCCAGCTGGGACACTGCACTCTCGGCTCCAAAAACAGTCGCTGCCTCCCGGTGACTTCTCCGCCTGTTGCTGCATCGCTGCACCCCTGTGTACACTGGCTGGGCTTCCCCTGAGGTCAGTTCAGGGGGCCAGGGCTGTGCCCCGTGTTTGCGCCATCACAGGATGTCGTGCTCAGCTCCCCTGTGCCCAGTCCAAAGCGCCGCGCCAAGGTTCCCTGGCTGGATCGCTGCACTCCCGGCTCCAAAACCAGTTGCTGCCTCCCGGCAACTTCTCCTCCCACCAGCCGTGTCACCGCCTGCGTGGACCAGTTGGGCCCCCTCCCGAGGTCAGTTCATGGGGGTAGGGCTGCGCCCTGTGTTTGCGCCATCACAGGATGCCATGCTCAGCTCTCCTGAACCCAGTCCAAAGCCTGGCGCCAAGGTTTCCTGAGTGGGATGCTGGCTCCAGGCTCCGAAAACAGTCGCTGCTTCCCCGTAGTTGTTCGTTCTTGGTCTCTGTCACTCAGGTCAACTCTTTAAATCTGTGTTTGTTGGACAGGGTTCGTAGATTGTCATGTATGTGATCAATTCACTTGTTTTTCTGAGTCTTTGTTGCAAGAGGGATCCGAGGTAGCGCCTACCTAGTCAGCCATCTTGGCCCCCTGCTCCGCAATCGAATATTCTTATGAAGTCCCTTGGTGATATGAACAGTTAACACAATCAACTGCTAACAAAAAGACTGAAGATTCAAGTCCACCCAGAGGTGCCTTGGAAGAAAGACCTGGTGATCTACTTCCAAAAAGTGAGCCATTGAAAACCTACAACTCCGACACACATGGCCATGATTTGGGGTCAACATGGCGGCAACTGTTTTGTTTGTTTGTTTAATAGTCTTATGGATAAACATTTTTGTAAAGATGGGATTTACATCAAAAAAAAAAAGAAAAAAAGGACTCTGGCTTGATTTCTCAGTTTTCATGAAGTCAAAAGTTTTTCACCTCTTTCATTTGTATCTATTATATGTATAGAATTACTTTCATTCAACTACCAAAATAGCTAAAATCTCAATTCTCACTGAAGAGTGTAAACCGAATTTCCTTCATCCAGATTTTATGCTAATCCGGGTTCAGAGCCTGATATTTATAATTCATTCTTTGCCTGATTTCAGGAAACACTGGTGGCGTGGTGGTTAAGTGCTACGGCTGCTAACCAAAGGGTTAGCAGTTCAAATCTGCCGGGCACTCCTTGGAAACTCTACGGGGCAGTTCTACTCTGTCCTATAGGGTTGCTATGAGTTGGAATCGACTCGATGGCACTGGGTTTGGTTTTTTTTTCTTTTTTTTTTTTTGCCTGATTTGAAGGCAAATCCTTTCTAGACTTTAGTGTTGTTGTACAACGTGGAGCTGGCAGAAAGCTGCCGAATTTTGCTCATGTTTTGCTATATGTAAAAACAGTATCACAAAATATGAATTTAGAATTTTGCTTTCAGTTTTTGTTTTTGCATGTAATACATTTGTGAGAATTGTGACAGAATATGCAGTAGAGATTATTACAACATTTTTAACCCTCTCAGTACCAATTATTCTGAGACAATTATTCTGCTTTTACAACCATATTTGGTGATATTTAAATTATTAATTCCTATCTTTTTCTTTTTAGTCCATTGACTCAGAAGTAAAAAGTTACCAAAGGCATGTCCAGTCAAAGAAATCCAGGCTCAAGTCACAAGTATATACAAAAATACACACAGAGAAGTATATATGTGTGTGTGTATATATATATCCATTGTGGCTGAGTTGATTCTGATTCATAGCAACCCTATAAGACAGAATAGAACTGCCTCATAGGGTTTCCAGGGCTGTACTCCTTATGGAAGCAGAATACCACATCTTTCTCCCATAAAGTAGGACTGGTGGATTTGAACCATCGACCCTTTGGTTAGGAGCCAAGAACTTAAGCACTGCACCACCAGAAATACATAAATGTTGCTGTGATGCTAGAAGATATGCCACTGGTATCTCAAACACCGGTAGGGTCACCCATGGTGGACAGGTTTCAGCAGAACTTCCAGACTAAGACAGACTAGGATGAACGACTTGGCGATCTACTTCTAAAAAAAAAAGAAAAAAAAAACAAATGAAATGAAATAGCAGTGAAACATTGTCTGATATAGTGCCAGAAGATGAGTCCTTCAGGTTGGAGGGCATTCAAAATGACTGAAGAAGAGCTGCCTCATCAAAATAGAGTCAATCTTAATGACATGGATGGATTAAAGATTTGGGGTACTTCATTTGCTGATGTGACACGACTCAAAAGGAGAAAAAAACCTGCGAATATTCATTACTTATCAGAACATACAATGTACAAGTTATGACACTAGAAAAATTGGAAATCATCAAAAATGAAATGAAACATGTAAAAATTGATATACTAGGTATTAGTGAGCTGAAATGGACTGGTATTGACCATTTTGAAGTGGAAAACTATATGTTTTACTATGTTGGGAATGACAAATTGAAAAGAAACGGCGTTGCATTTATTATGAAAAAGGACATTTCCATATCTATCCTGAAGTACAACTCTGTCAGTGATAGGATAATACCCATATGCTGACAAGGAAGACCAGTTAATACAACTATTATTCAAATTTATGAACCAACCACTAAGGCCAAAGACAAAGCAATTGAAGATTTTTACCAACTTCTGCAATCTGAAATTAATGAAACATGCAGCCAAGATATATTGATAATTACTGGTGAGTGGAAAAAGAAAGTTAAAAACCAAAAACAAGGATCAATAGATGGAAAATAGAACCTTGGTGATAGAAACAATGCCAGAGATCACATGATAGAATTTTGCAAGACCAATGACCCATTCACTGGAAATAACTTTTTTCAATAACATAAATAACGACTGCATATCTGGACCTCACTGGATAGAACACACAGAAATGAAACCAATTACATCTGTGGGAGGAGATGATGGAGAAGATAAATTTCATCAGTCAGAAAAGGCAGGGCTGACTGAGGAGCAGACAATTATGCGAGTCAAGTTGAAGCTGAAGAAAATTAGAACAAGTCCAAGAGAGCCAAAGTACGACCTTTAGTACGTCCCACCTGAATTTAGAGACCATCTCAAGAAGGTCCTTCCCATCAATCTTCCCCTGATCTGGGAGCTTCTCAAGATAGGGACCCCAAGTCCAAAGGATGTGCTCTGCTCCTGGCTCTTCTTTCTTGGTGGTAGGCGTTCCCTCCCTGCTGTGCTTTTTTCTCTCTTTTGTGTGTGAAAAGAGAGTGACTCAAGATACAACATAATCCTGTAGATTGTGTCCTGCCTCATTAACATAATGGACACTCACTCCCAAATAGGATCATAACCACAGGCATAAAAGCTAGGATTTAGAACACATAGGATAATCATCTCAGATCACAAAATGGAGGACAACCACACAATCCTGGGAATCATGGCCTACTCAAGTTGACACATATTTTGGGGCGACACAGTTCAATCCATAATATAAGGTGCTGGTGAATGTAAGAATGGTGGGGCAGAGGTCCCTCTAACTTCACAAGGGGGAAGGTGAATCAAGATCAACAGCCCAAAGCTCATTCCTACGAGACGAAAGTCAGACAAGCCTCCACCCTCCAACCTTTTTACCAGTTCTGCCACCAACTATCCCTCTCATGGCACTTCCTACTTCTCTGCTGGTTTGATAATTTGTTGCAATGGCCACACAGAACTCAAAGACAATTCTCATGATCATGAAGTTTATAGGGAAGTAGCAGGTTACAAGTCAGGTTCAGGAACACTGAAAATATAGTTCTTCATCAGGACAGCCTCTGCTCAGCTCTGCCACAGGGGTGCCTCTTTCTGGCCGCTTGGCCTCTGTCCTGCTCAGGCAAGTGTTACAAAGCTCTTTTCAGCTCTTCCAATAAGTGCCCAGAGCCACCCTACTTTTCCAGTAAACCTCTGCCTGAAGGCACTCAGCTCTCTAGCTCTGTGGATTGGTGAGCCTAGGTCCACTGTAAGTGCCCGGAGACACCCTGCTTCACCAGGAAGCCTCCTGTACTCTTTGTCTGTGGGTCAATACACCCACCATGCCATTTCCTGTAGGTGGTCTGGTTCTGCTGCCTCTGCTGCCATCATTTTTCTTCCACTGCTCCTCACCATCTCTGGCCACCTCTGATGTTACAGCTCTCTCCCTCTGTCTCCACAGTCTAGGAGGTTTTCAGCGCACGTATCCTGGGTCCAAAGGACTTGCTCTACTCCTAGCTCTTCTTTCTTGGTGGTCATGAGGTCTCATTTTCAGCCTCTGGGGTGGCTCATTTTAAGCCTAGTGGGATAGCAAAATTAACCAATCCCCTCATTAGGGTTCCATACACCTCATTTTCATGGTCCCACACCCATGAAGGTGCCATGCAGCACCTTATTTACATTAGTAGCAAGCTAACCAAACCCCTTGGTGAGCCTTAAGCCCCTAGTCATTTGATGTCATTTAGAAAGACTATATATTTTTTATTGCTATAAGGGCTATCTATATTAAGTAATTCACTGCACTGAAGCAAAGAATATTGAATATACCATGGACTGCCAGAAGAACGAACAAATCTGCCTTGGAGGAATTACAGCCAGAATGTTCCTTAGAAGCCAGGATAGCAAGACTTCATCTCACTTACATTGGACATGTTATCACAAGGGACCAGTACCTGCAGAAGGACATCATGCTTGGTAAAGTAGAGAGTCAGTGAAAAAGAGGAAGACCCTCAGTGAGATGTATTGACACAGTGGCTGCGACAATGGGCTCAAGCATAGCAACAATTGTGAGGATGGCACAGGACTGGGCAGTGTTTCATTCTGTTGTACATAGCGTCATTATGAGTTGGAACCGACACAATGGCACCAACATCATATATATATATATAAAATATATGTATATGTACACATACGTACACACAGACACATACTCACGTACTTGTATAAATAGACATCACATGTATGTGTATATATATATATACATATGTCATTGTTGAGTGCCATTGAGTCAATTCTGACTCTATATATGTATTACATATATATGTGTGTGTGTATATATATATATATAAAACCAGACCCATTGTTGTCGTGTTGATTCCCACTCATAGCAACCCTATAAGACAGAGTAGAATTGCCCTACAGGGTTTTCAGGGAGAAGCTAGTGGATTCAAACTGCTGAGCTTTTGGTTAGCAGCCAATCTCTTAACTACTGTGCTGCCAGGGCATCTATATATATGTGTGTGTGTGTATACTATGTATTTTTAACTTTTCCCTTAATTCTTTCAGAACTGCATGCTCAGGTTTATCCCTTTTTGTGCATAGGCAGTTGTGCCACAGAATCTCTGCCACTCATCCCCTCCTGTCGCAGAGGTTGCCATTGCATCACCCATACCCACTGGAACTCTTGGTGAGTTCTGGCAAGTGATTGATTGTGTCTCTGTGTCTGGGCCATTGTTTCTCCCAGAACTGCTGAAAGCTTTGATGCTTTCATAAACAGCAGTCCAGAGATGCTGAGGAATTACTGTCACCTAGGATGAGGCCTCAACCAATGATACTCAGATGTGGAGTAGTCCAGCAATCTTGGCCCCGTGATGAGACAGTTCCGAACCTTGTGTTTTGCCCCATTTCCTAGAGTTAACATCCCTTCCCTGTTTATACTGTACACTTCCTGAATAAACTGGTTGCAGTAGAACTTTTTTCAGGGTGGGAGGCAGAAAGAATTCAGATTGAAATCCTGCCAAAACATTCAACTTCGCTTACATAAACTTGTTTTGAAAAGTCATGTATCCTTCCTAAAAATGCAGATGGACACCTTCATCACTCCTTGCAAGTCCTCTCCTTCCCTAGTGTCCACCACAGGTCACCGTGCTCTCTTTCCTGTAATTTACTGCTTACCCAGTGCACTTGTTCAAGGCAAATGGTGACTCCAATCACTAAAGTGTCATTCAAACCTGAGCAAAGACCTGAGGAAAGGAAACTGAGGTCCAGTTAAGGCAGTGAGATCTGATGTCTTTTCACTGCCTGGATGGTTAACACAACATGTTTCAGAACACAGTAACAGTACATATGCCAATAGCCTCAAATGAGAAATTTATTTTATTTATTATTATTATTTATTAAGTGGGAAATTTTTGCATGCTCAGAGTGAAAAGGAAATTGTCAGCACTGGACATAAAAGTATTCTCTCCTTTTAGGCTAAGGAAGGGATCCCCAGGAAGGAAATAAAGGACTGTGACCTGGTTAAGGGTCTTTGCACACATGCCAGTAACAGATCTACTAGCAAACACTGGTTGAGTTCGCCAACCAGAGTCCTCTTGTATGAAATGTTTTTAGTATGTACCCAACCCTTTGTCTGTGATTGTTTATGGGGGAGAAATATTGGAATCTATGGCTATCTAGGGCATGGCACCCTGGAAAGTGTCATGAAAATTGTATAACCATCTAAGTATAAAGTAGAGATCTGCATAACCGAAACATCTCTTTTTGAAGGTGCAAACTTCATTTAGAGACCTCATATTTAGAGATCTCATATTTAGAGACCTCTGTTTATCTGGGCCAGAATGTGTGCTAAGGGGGAATGAAAGGACCTGCAACTGGCAGGCCCAGCCTTCATGCTAAATCTCCCAAGATAAGTAAAACTTATAAATGCCAAAGAATGGCTACATTTTCCTGAGTCGTAATGGTCTGATTGCACCGTGCATGGATTGCCTCTAGTCAGGCGCCACCTTGACTGAATCTGACAACAAGAACAGCAAGAAGCCAATGAAAAGTAGACAGATCCTTCCTTAATGCAGCATTGGAGCCGCCGTGCTAAGACTTTAAGATTTTTGCATCAATAGCCACAGTTATTTTTTGTGATATTTTATCATGTTTGGATATTAAAGTCGTACTTATATCATGAAAAGTATTTGTTATATTTTCTTTATTATTTAGGATCTAAAACAATTTATGTAGCATTCGACTATCCAGTCCCCAGAAGTTTGGTAAAATTCTGGCTCATGTGCATGTATTTTTGTGTGTGTACCAAACCAAAAACCAAGCCAATTCCAACTCTTGGTGACCCCATGTGTTTCAGGGTAAGAATTGTGCTCCATGGGGTTTTCAATGGCTCTGATCTTTTGGAAGTAGGTGGTTAGGCATTTCTTCCAAGACCGCTCTGGGTGGATTCAAATCATCAACTTTTTGGTTAGTTGCCAAGTGTTTCCCCCATTTGTGCCACCCAGAGACTTCTTTTGTGTGTGTAGTAGTAGTGCCTTAGTAACTTTCTCTATTTCTTCCATAAAAAAAATTATTTTATTTCACACACAACATCTACTGAGATCAAGCACAATAAATGAAAAGTTAAAATTATCCATTTTCTCTATTTTCAAAGGATTTGCATAAAGTAATGGAAAGAAATCTCATAATTTGCTGTTCTTCATTCTCCTTTGATCCGGGTGGGTTGAGACTCATTGATGCATCTTAGATGGCTGCTTGCTGGCGTTTAAGGCCCCAGACGCCACACTTCAAAGTGGGATGCAGAATGTTTTCTTAATAGAATTTATTTTGCCAGTTGACTTAGATGTCCTCTGAAGCCGTAGCCCCCAGACCTCTGCCCCTGCTTTAGTGACCTTCGAAGCACTCAGTTTATTCAGGAAACTTCTTTGCTTTTGGTTTAGTCCAGTTGTGCTGACCTCACAAGTATTGAGTGTTGTCCTTCCCTTCACCTAAAGTAGTTCTTATCTACTATCTAATCAGTAAATAGCCCTCTTCCATCCTCCCTCCCTCCCCTTCTCCTAACCACAAAAGAATGTGTTCTTCTCAGTTTAAACTATTTCTCAAGTTCTTGTAATAGTGGTCTTATACAATATTTGTCCTTTTGCATCTGAGTAATTTCACTCAGCATAATGCCTTCCAGGTTCCTCCATGTTATGAAATGTTTCACAGATTCATCACTGTTCTTTATCAATGTGTAGCATTCCATTGTGTGAATATACCATAATTTATTTGTCCGTTCATCTGTTGATGGACACTTTGGTTGCTTCCCTCTTTTTGCTATTGTAAACAGAGCTGCAATAAACATGGGTGTGCATATATCTGTTCATGTAAAGGCTCTTATTTCTCTAGGATATATTCCAAGGAGTGGGAGTCATATGGGAGTTCTATTTCTAGCTTTTTAAGGAAGAACCAAATCGATTTCCAGAGTGGTTGTGCCATCTTACATTCCCACCACCAGTGTATAAGAGTTCCAATCTCTCCACAGCCTCTCCAACATTTATTATTTTGTGTTCTTTGGATTAATGCCAGCCTTGTTGGAGTGAGATGGAATCTCATTCTAGTTTTGATTTGCATTTCTCTAATGGCTAATGATCGAGAGCATTTCCTCATGTATCTGTTAGCCACCTGAATATCTTCTTTAGTGAAATGCGTGTTCATATCCTTTGCCCAATTTTTAATTGGCTTAAACAAGCCAATTATCTTTTAGTGGTTGAGTTTTAGCAGGATCCTGTAGATTTTAGATATCAGGCGCTTGTTGGAGATGTCATAGCTGAAAATTTTTTCCCAGACTGTAGGTGGTCTTTTTATTCTTTTGGTGAAGTCTTTGGACGAGCATAGGTGTTTGATTTTAGGAGCTCCCAGTTATCTCTTCGTCATTTTTAGTAATGTTTTGTATTCTGTTTATGCCTTGTATTAGGGCTCCTAATGTCGTCCCTATTTTTTCTTCCATAATCTTTATCGTTTTAGTCTTTATGTTTAGGTCTTTGATCCATTTGGAGTTAGTTTTTGTGCATGGTGTGAGGTATGGGTCCTGTTTCGTTTTTTTACAGATGGATATCCAGTTCTGCCAGCACCATTTGTTAAAAAGACTATCTTTTCCCCAATTAACTGACACTGGGCCTTTGTCAAATATCAGCTGCTCGCTCCTAGTTGGATGGATTTATATCTGGGTTCTCAATTCTGTTCCATTAGTCTATGTGTCTGTTGTTGTACCAGCACCAGGCTGTTTTGAATTCTGTGGCTGTATAATATGTTCTAAAATCAGGTAGAGTGAGGCCTCCCATTTTGTTCTTTTTTCAGTAATGCTTTACTTATCTGGGGTTTCTTTCCCTTCCATAGAAGTTGACAATTTGTTTCTCCATCACATTAAAAAATGTTGTTGGAATTTGAACCAGAAGTTCATTGTATATATAGATGGCTTTTAGTAGAATAGACATTTTTACAATGTTAAGTCTTCCTATCCATGAGCAAGGTATGTTTTTCCACCTATGTAGGTCTCTCTTAGTTTCTTGCAGTAGTACCTTGTAGTTTTCTTTGTATAGGTCTTTTACATCTTTGGTAAGATTTATTCCTAAGTATTTTATCTTCTTGGGGGCTACTGTGAATGGTATTGATTTGGTGATTTCCTCTTCGATGTTCTTTTTGTTGATATGGAGGAATCCAACTGATTTTTTACGTTTATCTTGTAAGCTGAAACTCTGCTGAACTATTAGTTTCAATAGTTTTCTTGAGGATTCCTTACGGTTTTCTGTGTATAAGATCATGTCATCTGCAAATAGAGATATTTTTACTTCTTTCTTGCCAATCTCGATGCCCTTTATTTCTTTATCTAGCCTAATTGCTCTGGCTAGGGCCTCCAACAAAATGTTGAATAAGAGTGTTGATAAAGGGCATCCTTGTCTGGTTCCCGTTCTCAAGGGGAATGCTTTCAGGCTCTTTCCATTTAGGATGATGGTGGCTGTTGGCTTTGTATAAATACCCTTTATTATGTTGAAGAATTTTCCTCCAATTCCTATTTTGCTGAGAGTTTTTATTATGAATGGGTATTGGACTTTGTCAAATGCCTTTTCCACATCAATTGATAAAATCATGTGGTTTTTGTCTTTCGTTTTATTTATATGGTGGATTGCATTGTTTTTGTAATATTGAACCAACCTCGCATACCTGGTATAAATCCCACTTGGTCGTGGTGAATTATTTTTTTGATATGTTGTTGAATTCTATTGGGTAGAATTTTGTTGAGGATTTTTGCATCTATGTTCATGAGGGATATAGGTTTGTAATTTTCTTTTTTTTTTTTACCTGGTTTTGGTGTCAGGGATATGCTGGCTTCATAGAATGAGTTAGGTACTATTCCGTCCTTTTCTATGCTTTGAAATACCTTTAGTAGTAGTGGTGTTAACTCTTCTCTGAAAGTTTGGTAGAACTCTGCAGTGAAGCCTTCCAGGCCAAGGCTTTTTGTTGTTGTTGTTGTTGGGAGTTTTTTGATTACCTTTTCAATCTCTTTTTTTGTTATGGGTCTATTTAGTTGTTCTACTTCTGATTGTGTTAGTTTAGGTAGATGGTGTGTTTCTAGGAATTCATCCATTTCTTCTAGGTTTTCCAAATTTGTTAGAGTACAATTTTTCGTAGTAATCTGATATGATTCTTTTAATTTCAGTTGAGTCTGTTCTGATATGGCCCATCTCATTTCTTATTCAGGTTATTTGTTTCCTTCCCTGTATTTCTTTAGTCAGTCTGGCCAAGAGTTTAGCAATTTTGATAATTTTTTCAAAGAACCAGATTTGGCTATGTTAATTCTTTCAAGTGCTTTTCTGTTCTCTAATTCACTTAATTCTGCTCTAATTTTTATTATGTGTTTTTCCTGGTGCCTGATGGATTCTTGTGTTGCTCGCTTTCTATTTGTTCAAGTTGTAGGGACAGTTCTCTGATTTTGGCTCTTTCTTCTCTATGTATGTGTGCATTTATCAGTATAAATTGACTTCTGAGTGCTGCTTTTGCTGTGTCCCAGAGCTTTTGATAGGAAGTGTTTTCATTCTCGTTGCATTCTATGAATTTCTTTATTCCCTCCTTAATGTCTTCTATAACCCAGTCTTTTTTGAGCAGGGTATTGTTCATTTGCCAAGTATTTGATTTCTTTTCCCTGATTTTTCTATTACTAATTTCTGCTTTTATGGCTGTATGGTCTGAGAAGATGCTTTGTAATATTTCAATGTTTTGGATTCCGCAAAGATTTGTTTTATGACCTAATATGTGATCTATTCTAGAGAATGATCCATGTGCACTAGAAAAAAAAAGTATACTTTGCAGCCGTTGGGTGGAGTGTTCTGTATAAGTCTAAGAGGTCAAGTTGGTTGATTGTAGCAATTAGATTTCCATCTCAATTGGGCTTCTTACTGGAAGTTTTATCCTTCTTTGAAAGTGGTGTGTTGAAGTCTCCTTCTATAATTGTGGAGGTGTGTCCCTTTTCAATTCTGTTAAAGTTTGTTTTATGTATCTTGCAGCCCTGTCATTGGGTGCATAAATATTTAATATGGTTATATCTTCCACGTAAATTGTCCCTTTAATCATTATGTAGTGTCCTTCTTTATCCTTTGCGGTGGATTTAACTTTAAAGTCTATTTTGTCAGAAATTGATATTGCCACTCATGCTCTTTTTTGATTGTTGTTTGATATATTTTTTTCCATCCTTTGAGTTTTAGTTTGTTTGTGTCTCTAAGTCTAATGTGTGTCTCTTGTAGGCTGCATGTAGACGGATCACGTTTTTTTAATCCAGTCTGAGACTCTCTGTTTATTGGTGCATTTAGCCCATTTACATTCAGCGTAATTATAGATAAGAAAAAAAAATTTTTTTTATGAGTTTAGTGCTGTCATTTTGATGCCTTTTTATGTGCGTTGTTGACAATTTCATTTACTTTTTTGGCTGAAAAATTTTTGTTTGTAAACTGCGTGTTCCTCATTTTCATAGTAGTTGAATTTATTTTTGCCAAGTCATTATGGTTTTCTTGATTTTTATTTTGAAGTATGGAATTGTTAGTCCTCTTTGTGATTACCTTAATATTTACCCCTATTTTCTAAGTAAAAACCTAACTTGTATCTTCCTATATCGCCTTGTTTTCCTCTCCATATGGAAAATCTATGCCTACTATATTTAGTTCCTCTTTTTGATTATTGTATCTTTTACATAATGACTTCAATGATCCCATGTTTTGAGCATTTTTTCTTTTTTTAATTAATCTTATTTTGTTTTCTGATTTCCCTAGTTGAGTTGATATCAGGATGTTCTCTTCTGTTACCTTGTGTTGTGTAGTTATCTGATATTATTGATTTTCTGACCAAAGAATTTCTTTTAGTATTTCTTGTAGCTTTGGTTCGTTTTTTGCAAATTCTCTAAGCTAGTGTTTATCTGTAAATGTTTTCATTTCACCCTCATATTTGAGAAAGAGTTTTGCTGGGTATATGATTCTTGGCTGGCAGTTTTTCTCCTTTAGAGCTCTATATACATCATGCCATTGCCTTCTTGCCTGCATGGTTTCTGCTGAGTAATCTGAACTTATTGATTCTTCTTTGTAGGTGACTTTTCGTTTATCCCTGGCTGCTTTTAAAATTTTCTCTTTATCTTTGGTTTTGGCAAGTTTGATGATAATATGCCTTGGTGATTTTCTTTTTGGATCCATCTTGTATGGGGTTCGATGAGCATCATGGATAGATATCCTTTCATCTCTCACAATGCTGGAGAAATTTTCTGCCACTAGATCTTCAACTATTCTCTCTGTATTTTCTGTTATCCCTCTCTGTTCTGGAACTCCAATCATGTTCAAGGTATTCTTCTTGACAGCGTCTCACATGATTCTTAGGATTTCTACATTTTTTTAAATTTTTATATCTGATTTTTCTTCAACTATATTGGTGTCAATTGCCTTAAGTCTCCCACTCTTCATTCCAGTTGCTCGATTCTACTCCTCTGACTTCCTATTGACTTGTCTGATTCTGTAATTTTATTGTTAATCTTTTAGATTTCTGAATGCTGTCTCTCTATGGATTCTTGCAGCTTATTAATTTTTTCACTATGTTCTTGAATAATCTTTTTGATTTCTTCAACTGCTTTATCAGTGTGTTCCTTGGCTTTTTCTATAGATTGCCTTGTTTTATTTCTGAGGTCTCCCCTGATGTCTTGAAGCATTCTGTATATTAGTTTTTTATATTCTGCATCTGGCAATTCCAGGATTGTATCTTCATTTGGGAAAAATTTTGATTCTTTAATTTGGGGATTTGTAGAAGCAATCATGGTCACTTCTTTATGTGATTTGATATCGACTGCTGTCTCCGAGCCATCTATAAGATATTGTAATGATTTATTTTATATTTGCTCACTGAGTCTTATCTTCTTGTTTTGTTTTGTTTTGTTTCAATATACCAAGATGGGCTACTAGATTGTGCTGTCTTGATTGTTGTAGCCTTTGAATCACTTATGTCCTAATACCAGCTGGTTTGAGCTGTTACCGTATATATAAGCCTAAGAGTCTATTGACTATTCTTGAATAGAATCAGCTTAGGTGTGCTGATTGTGGTTTACCAAGTGTGCAGTGTACCGTGTCACCTATTAACCTAGAGGAGTAGTGGTGATCGTTGTATACACCAGATTCTAGTAGCAGCAGGGGGTTATGCTCAGAGGAAGGCAGGATACTGACAGCCTACCCCCATGAGCCAGTGGGGTAGGTGTGTCTATTCCTGTAGCACTTTGGTGGGTGAGCTCTGCAGCTGTACCTTAGGCACCTAATGCTTGTACCTCTAAAGATTGGTAGGCGTCATTGTACTCAGACCCATTTAGCAGGTGGTTAGGTGGTTTTGGTGGAGCTTCAGCCCTGAGCTCCCTGCTGTGCATCAGTGATGGCTCTGTTTAATAGGTAGAGAGGTATCAGACCTCCAAAACTTGTCTTTCCACTGCTCCTCTAAAACAATTACAGTCAGATCTCTATCAGAATTGCTTTTGCATTATAATAGCCACCTTTTTCCCTGTAGGGATGAAAGCCAAAGACTGTGGATCTCATATGCTTGGCTGGAGCTGGTTCTGTATTATTATTCCAGTTTGGGGAAGTCAGGGAAGGATTTATCCCCCCCTGGATTGTTAATTTCTGCTTCTCTCAGGCCAGGAGACTGGGTTAGGAAAAAAAAAAAAAAAAAAAAAAGAACCTGCAAAGCACTTCACTCCCTGGACCAGGAAATTCCAATGTTAATGAATCCCCCTAGGGCAGGGAGGGGAGGGATCAGATAGATAGGAGAGAGTAGCAGGATATAGACAAAGTTACTTGTCTTCCTTGGTGATGACTGTTTTATCTGAGATTCCAGAGGAGTGTGTAGCCTGTGTGTGCTGGCTGGGTTTAGAGTGCCCCCGAGGGTCAGGCCTGCATCCCATGCTTGCACCGCCTCAGGAAGCTGTGATCAGCTCCTCTGCTCCTAGTCGAAAGCCCAGCACCAAGGTTTTCTGGCTGGGACGCTGCACTCCAGGCTTCAAAACCAGCCATTGCTTCCCCATGATTTCTCCCTCTCCTGTCAGCCACGTCGTTGTGCAGCCTGTGTGTGCTGTTTGGGTTTCCACCGAGGTTTCTTCAGGGGGTTACGGCTACGTCCTGTGCTTGTGCAGTCTCAGGAAGCCGTGATCAGCTCCTCTGCATTTAGTCCAAATCCTGGCGCCAAGGTTTTCTGACTGGGATACTGGCCGCAGGCTCCAAAAATAGTCGCTTCTTCCCCATGGTCGCTCGTTCTCTTGTCAGCCACGTCAGTGTGCAGCCTGCTTGTGCTGGCTGAGTCTCTACCGATGTTACTCCAGGGGGTTAGGGGTTAGGGCTGCATCCTGTGCTTTCCCTGTCTTAGTAAGCTGAGATCAGCCCCACCACTCTGGCACCAGGGAAATGCAATGGCTCAAGGCTGTGGTGCAGGATGCTGGTTCCAGAAGCAGTCGTTGCTTCAGGGTGCAGTTTTTCACTCCTCTGTCACTCAGGTCAAGTCCTTAGTTCTGTGTTTGATGGACAGGGTTCATAGATTGTCATGTATGTGATCGATTCACTTCTTTTTCCAAGTGTTTGTTGTTTATAGGCAAAAATCTTTTATTCACATGCTCTGATTTTTTTTTTTTTTTTTTTTACACAGAAGCCTGTATGGACGAGGTCTGTTTTTTCTATTCCTATTTATTTTGTGAGCAAGGTTCCTAGAGAGCTCCCTCTTCTGTTAGTACTGCCCTATACTGTGCAGTTTCTTTTGTGGATAGCATTGATTATGATGATGGGAATGACAGAAAGTTGGTCTTTTGTTCTTTTTCATATCTGCAGGATCCTTAATTTCCCCATCTTACATCTTACAGTCACAATTTATCGGGCACCATGGCTTCATTATTATCCACTTCTCCTATGGAGTAATACTTCTCTGAGGCTGCCACTTCTGGTAGATATCAATCACATCCTTTCAAACCCTTTCCCAGTGGCATGGACTTCTAGGTCCCGATCCATGTTAAGTATTTTGATATTTATTGCTGTATTTCTTTTTCTTTCTTTTCAGGGATTGGTTATGTCTGTGTTTCACCTAAATCCTCCTTTCTCTTTTTTAATGACATTTTTTTAAGGATTATCCTACTTCCCCACACCGCAAGCATGCAGTGGTAGGCTGGAACAAGAGTTTTGTTCACTTTCCTTTTTTTTTTTTTTTTTCTCTGATTAGAGGAAACTTGAATGTTGTGGTACTCTGTCCCCTGAAAATGTTGAAAGGCCATGATTTCTGTGTGGTTTTTTTTCTTTTATTTATTGATTTTGGAGAAGAAGCTATCCAGAATCAGGTGACCCTCTGTTCTGTGAGACTAGAGGTTTAGCTACTATTATTTTTTTTAATTCCCTTTCTTTTATATCCTTGCTCTAAAATCTGTTTTATACTCTTAACCAGTAAAAGGAAGACTTACTGTAAGTTCTCGACAAAAAAGCAGTCTAAAATATTAACATGAGATGACTGTGTTCTTAACATGTTTTATTGTACCTTTCTGTGTCATGTATTTCATTTAGAAAGAAAAGCAGCTGTAGCCCATAATAGCTGAAAAAAATGTAAGTCTAGCAATTTTAATTCTGGACCACCTAAGAACATATGAGAAAGAGTATCACATTGTGTTTTACAATCTAGACTTTATAGTAGCTAGAGGACCTCCAAGGAAATGGTTAAAGAAACCTCAGAAGGCAATTAGAAAATGTTGGAAGTTCTAGTTAGTACTACATGGAGGTGTTTTGAGAAAACCCTCTTGGCATAATGGTTAAGAGCTATGGCTGCTAACCAAAAGGTTGACAGTTCAAAACCAGCAGGAGCTCCTTGGAAACCTTAAGGGGCAGTTCTCCTTGGGTCATTATGAGTTGGAATCGACTTGACAGCAATGGGTTTAGTTTTTTTGGGGGGAGGGGAAGTGTTTCATCATAGCTCCTAGGAGATGATTTATGGCATGATGTATAATGCAAAATTATCTCACAGACATGACATGACACCATACACATTTTATTCTATTTACCCTCAGGAACATTTTTGTCAGGTTTGTATGGCAATTAAATTAGATATCTAAAGTGATCTAATTTAGCTGTAAATTAGATATAAACTCAAAGTGGAGAAATTAAAAATCTCTATTTTATATTATTTAAAGATTAAAATACCAAAACCAAAGCAAACCCACTGCCGTCGAGTCGATTCTGACTCATAGCGACCGTATAGGACAGAGTAGAGCTGCCCCATAGAGTTTCCAAGGAGTGCCTGGCAGATTCGAACTGTTGACCTCTTGGTTAGCAACTGTAGCACTTAACCACTATGCCACCAGGGTTTCCAGATTAAAATACACACACACAAATAAATACTACATATTCATTCACATATATTTATAACTCCCAGCAAAATTTTAATAAATTGAATATAATATTACATAAAAAGATAGTATATGATGAACAAGTGGAGTTTATTCTAGGAATGAAAGGTGGGCTTAATACTGGCAAATAAACTAATATATTTCACCAAATCAACAAGTTCATAAAAAAAAAAATTGATCTAAATAGATTCATAAAAAGTAAATTGACAAAAACACATTTGAACTCCTGATAAAAACTTACAAAAATAGGGCTAGAAGTGAACTTCCTGAACCTTAAGGTCATCTACAAAATCCTACGGTTAAGATTAAAAGTAAAGATAAAAAAGGTGATTGTGTTCAAGAATAAGACTATGAGGTCTACTCTCACTACTCTATTCAAGCTTGTATTGAATGTTCTGGTCACTGTGATCAGGCAAGAAAAAGAAATAAAAGGCATCCAGTTTTGAAAAGAAAAGGAAAACCTGTCTTTATTCATAAATAATATAAACATCTATGTTGCAAATCAAATGGAATCTACAGAAATGCCACTAGAACTAATAAGTGAGTTTAAAAAGGCTGGAACAAAAAAGATAAATACAAAAATCATTTGTATATACACTTGCAATCAAAAATTGAAATAAAAAACATATAATCCGTAATAGGATCAAAAGCAATGCAGTACTTAGCAAAACCTCATAAAAATGTAAAAGGCTGCATATTATAAAAAAAAAGCATAACGTTGCTGAGAAAAATTTGAGAATAATGAGGTAAAAGATATATACATTGTTAAAGACTCAGAAGACTCGGTATTGTTGATATAGCAATTTTTCCAACCCTGATTTGTAGATTCAATGCAATTCCAACTAAAATTCCAGGAGGTTTTTTTGTTGTTGCTGATTGACACGATAATTATAAAATTCATATAGAATGCAAAATGCAATAATAGCCAAAACAATTTAAAAGTTAACAAAGCTGGAGGGTGATTACTGCTAGACTTCAAGATTTTTATAAAGGTAGGATAATCAGAACAGTGTGCTCTCCATGCAAAATGACACGAGCAGATCTATAAACGTAATAGGGAGTACAGAAACAGATCCATACGTATATGGAAAATTGATTCTTGACAAAGGTGTATAGCCTTTTAAGTGGAACAAGGATAATATTTTTATCAAATGGCACGGGAAAAAAATAGATATACAAAAAACAACAAAAAAAAAGTCTTTCATTCACTCCTTACCTCAAATATGTCAAAGAATTCAAAGCAAATCAGATCTAAATGTACAATCTAACAATAAATCTTCTAGAAGGAAACAGAAAAGAAAAAATTTGTGGCTTTGATGTGACTTAGCCAAAGCTTTCTTAGAAATGGTGCGAAAAGCATGATTTCTAAAAGAACAAAATGATAAAGTGGACTTTGTCAAGATTTAAAACTTCTGCTCTTTGAAAGACACTGCTAAGAGAATGAAAAGACAAACTTCAGACTGGGAGAAAATTTTTCAAAACGTGTCTGATAAAGGACTTTTATACAGAATACACAAAAATTATCAAAACTCAATAAGAAAGTAAAAACAATAAAAATTGGCAAACTATTTGAACAGAAAAATTACCAAGAAAGATGTACATATGGCAAATAAGCAAATAAATAGATGTTAAAAAACATAATTCCTTAGAAAAATGCAAATTAAATATACAATGAATGACTACTGCACACTAATTAGAATGGCTAAAAGTCTAAAGATCATTCCAATGCTGGCCAAGATGTGGAGGCAGTGAGCTCTCAAACACTGCTAATGGGAATATAAAATGGAACAATCCCTTTGGAAAGCAGTTTGACAGGTTTTTAAAAATGTAAACATGCACCTACCGTATGATCCAACCATTCCAATCCTAGAAAATTATTTTTATCCCAGATAAATTAAAATCTATGTCCAAGCAGTGTCTTGTGAGTGAATACACATAGTAACTTTACTAGTAATAACCCCAAAATGGAAACAACCCAAATGTCTATCAGCCAGTGAATGGATGAATTGTGTTTTACCCGTAAAATGGAACGCTACTCACCAATAAAAAAAATCAATTATTGATATGCGTAACAACACAAATCAATCTGAAAATATGTAAATAATTATGTTCAGCTAAAAAATCCCAACAAAAGAAGTACAGACTGCATGGTTTCCTATATATATATATATATATATATACATATATACATACAAAGCTTTAGAAAATGAAAATGTATGCTAACAAAATGCCGTGGAATGGTCATCTGTGTGGCTAGGAGCAGGAGGGAGGTATTCCATGGGTTCACTAGGAGATTTTCTGGGGTAATGTATATGTTATCTACATTGATGAATGTGATGTGTGAGAGTTTCACAAACATAGGAGCCCTGGTGGCACAGTGGTTAAAGTGCTCAGCTACAAACTGAAAGGTCCTGCTCCATGGGAGAAAGAAGTAGCAGTCTGCTTCCGTAAAGGTTACAGCCTTGGGAAGCCTAGGGGGCAGTTCTACTCTGTCCTATATGGTTGCTATGAGTTGGAATCAACTTGACCAAAACGGGTTTGGATTTTTTTTTTTTTTTTTTTGGTGTGTGCTGGAGAGGAAAAGGAGCAACACAAACTCACGTAAACTGCAGGTGAGATTATAAATTTTCCCAAGCAGCTTGGAATATAGAAGCCTCATTGTCTTCTATGGCCTGTCCTTATAAGTGTCATCCCATCATTTTGGCCATAATCTATTGCTCACACAGATCAACCTTAACAGAATATGTTTGATTATTTGAAAAGGGTGTGAATATCAGGAGTTGGGAACAATTAAGGGCCATCTAGGAGAATGACTATAGGAGTCCAGCCTTTGGCCACCAATTACTTCTGCCCTTCCCACATGCAATATACATTCATCCCCTTCTGTGGCCCCCAAAAGTATCATCCTATTACATCATCAGCTCGAAGTTCAGGAGTTCATGAGATCCAGGTGTGGATGAGGCTCATAGGTGTCATTCCCTAAGTTTATACAAATAAATAAACAACAAGCATTTATTATTTCACACTATTTCTGAAGGACAGGAATCCTTAAACAGCTTTAGGGATGGATCTGGCTCAAGATCTCTTGTTGCTGTCAGGAAGTCTGCTGGGTTGTAGTCATCTGAAAGCTTGACTCTGGCTGGAGGGTCGGCTTCCAAGAAGGCTCACTCACATGGCTCCTGGCAAGAGGCCTCAGTTCCTTGTGACTTTCCTTAGGAGGCTTCCATTCCTCATCACACAGTCCCCTGCACAGGGTAGCTCATAACTTGGTAACTGCCTTCCCCCAGATCAAGTGATCTGGGAAAAAGGAAAGAGGCAGAATTCACACTTTCTTTTACTACCTTGCCTCAGAAGCAACATGCCATCATTTGTACTGCTGTTCTACTGGTCATACAGGTCAAACCTAATACCATGTGGGAGGAAATTATAGGCAGAAACAAACACCAGAAGGTGAGGATTATTGGTGGAATCCTACAACCTGGTAACCACCGACTGATAAGCAAAGACAAAACTGCTTTTTATACTGAAAAATGTACAGGTCCATTTACAACAGGTAAGAAATGACCTGGAAAAAGGAAAGGCAAAGTAAGGAATAGGACTGGTGCTTTTATATCCTCATTTGTACTTTTTGACAGAGGTTGGCAAACTACAACCTACAGGCCAAAACCAACCTACCATCTGTTTTTGTAAATAAAGTTTTTTGGAACACAACCACACCATTTACTTATTGTCTATGACATCTTTAGCAAGGCAATGGCCGAGCTGAGGAGTCAAAACAGAGACTAACACACAAAGCTGAAAATATTTCCTATACAGCTTTTTCACAAAAAGTTTTTAATCCTTGAGTAAGGTATAAAGAGAAAAGGTCCAAAACTATGGAAATGGAAAAGGAGGTTTAGGCGTTCCAAGGATTTCTCAGGGTTAGATAATTGAAAGGATTCATGAAGCTCAACAGAACATACTCAGATAACGCTTTCAATGAATTAAAAAAAAAAAATGTGATACACATGAGAAAGGGAATTTATGTAAGCGGTAGGGATCCAAGAGACATTCAGGAATAGGCTCCCAATGTCATTCTTAATTGCATGAAGACATGCTTCATTTTAAGATTGAACTGCTGATATCTGTGTGATAAAACATGATTTCAGGAGAGCTCCAGCAGTTTCCAGCAGTCTCTTATGCCCATCTAATCAGGTGGTGAAGACTGGGTATCTAACTAGCTGTCTCAGGTATAAGCTATCAATAAGTAGATTGTCCCCCTTTAAATAAAAAAAAAAACAAAACACTATAAATCGGTTAGTTAGTTAGTTGGTTAGTCAGTTAGTCCACGGCCCTTTTATTGACCAAGAATAAGAGAACGATTTTAGGCATTCCTAAAGATAAGCAAAGAACTGCCCCAGTTCATATTGGTAAAATAACTCCATCCTTCTGGGGCATATTATGTGAGGTTGTAGATGTCACTGTGGAGGAGCTAAGAATTAAAATATTGGGAAAAATAGGATAGAATTACTTGTTGCAGAATATGTGATTTCAGTTCTCAGCTATCTTATCAAGATTCAAAAGGCAGTGATTAATTTAATAAAAAAAGAAATAAAAGTTTCATTTTTTTAGGGGTATGTTGATGTTATGGATTGAATTGTGTCCCCAAAAAATATGTATTGTAAATTCTACCCTCCAGGTTCCTCCATGTTATGAAATGTTTCAGAGATTCATCATTGTTCTTTATCGATGCGTAGTATTCCATCGTATGAATATACCATATTTATTTATTTAATCTGTTGATGGGCACCTTGGTTGCCTCCATCTTTTTGCTACTGTAAACAGTGCTGCAATGAACATGGGTGTGCATATATATTTTTTTTATGCTTGTGGTTATAATCTCATTTGAGAATGGGCTTTCTTTGCTTTGGTAATGAAACAGGATTAGTGTAAGGTGTACCTTGAGTCAATCCCTTTTGAGATCTAAAAGATTAAACAAGCAAACCAGTGAGCGGAGATGGAGTAAGATAGATTCCAAGCGACATGGAGATTTCCAAGGAAATAAGGAAGCAGAAGCTGAAGAAACAGCAGCCTTTCTCCAGAGATGACAGAGATAGACTTCCCCTGGAGCCAGCATCCTGAATATGGACTTCTAACCTCCTAAATGTGAGGGGAAAAAAAAAAAAAACACGCTTGTGGTATTTCTGTTATAAAGAGACTAGATAACTAAGACAATTGGTGTGGTAGGAAATACTCTAAGATGGTCCCTAAGATTCCAGCTTCCTGGTATAAATGCCCTCTATAACCTGCTGCCCTCCTTGAGTGAGGGTGGGACTTGTGAATAGGATGGAATGTAACTGCTGTGGTGAGATTAGGTTACATGGCAAAGGTGAGAAAATTTTTCAGATACAATTAAGTTGATTTTGAGTTAATCCAAAGGGAGGTAATACTGGGTGGGCCTGATATAAGCAGATGAACATTTTAAAAGAGAGTCTAGAGGTCAGAGATTAAAGAAATCAGAGACACTTTCCTTCTGGCTTAGAAGATGCAAGCAGCCATGATGTGAATTGCCTATGGAGAGGGGTAGCCACTAGTTACTGAGGGCCTTTGACTAAAAAATAGAAGGAATTAAATTCTGCCAACAACCTGAATGAACCTGGACAAGAGTTACCACTGAGAATGTATTCTGTCTAAGACCTTGACTACAGCCTTGTGTGATCCTGAGCAAAGGACCCAGATTAGCTGTTCCCTGGTTCTGCCCAATGGAAGCTGTAATAACAAACATGCTGTTTTAAATCTCTAAATGTATGGTAATTTGTTATATAGCAAAACAAAATAGATACAGTTTTGATAACAGGATTAACTTAAGTAAGTATAAACTGACATGTGGCAATCATGTTTTGTTATTTTGCGTGTGTGTGTTTTCCACATTTTCTTACCTTTCTTCCCTTTGTTCTATGCCCAACACAGAGATATTTACTCAACTAGATACTTCCATGTACATTAGCCCATTTCAAAGAAGAGAAAAAAACAAAGTGCCTTTCCCCAGAGAATATATAAGAGATTTCATGTCACATAAAAAAAAAAAAAAAAAAGCTGATAGAAAGCCCTGCCTATAAAAAAAACACTCCCTCTCCCCTTACTGAAAACTATAAAAGATGAGAGGAAGCAGTCAAGTGGGCCTGGACTGAGTGCATCTAACATAAAGTGATCACGCTGCAAGAAAATTATTCTCCCTTGGATGACCAATATCGCCTTTCAAGTCAATACATTCTGTTTTCAGTGCCCTGAAGTGACATGGAAGTTGAAGAAACATCTCAGTAACTGGGAGGCGAGAGGAATTTTCTTTTTCCAGTGGAGATAATTTTTGGCATGAATTACTCTCTAAAAGTAGACATCTCCCATCATATTTAACACCTTCTGTTTCCCCCTCCTCTTGGAATTGTAATAAATGTCTGTGAGCTCTCAGATGCGGCTTGAGACACCTGAGAGAGTAATGACATCAAAGAGAACAATCTTTAACCTATACTTGGATGTGGCTAAATATAAACAGTGAGATTTCTCTTCCTGTTATAGAGAAAACCTGTATAAACAGCAAAACTAAACCAGAAAACACTGCCTCATGGGAGGAGGACAGGCAGATGGTACACTTGAGACCTGGGACTTGATTTTCATTATATGCTTCTGTGCTATTGTTTTGGATTTTAGTTGAACTAAAAGTGTATTACTTTAAAAACACGTAAACAAAAAACCAAAAGATTTTTATATTCAGAAATTGTCATACATAATTTCTCTAGTCAGAGGTCAAGTATTTTAAAATCTGCATCCTTCATCACACAATTTATGTGCATTTTTCCTAAGCAAATCATCATATAAGAGCATGATGTGTTCAGTATTGTAGTCCTATTTATTGATACTTTAAGAAATAAAATCTAACAGGTTATTTTCTCTCCTTGTGTCATGGATTGAATTGTGTCCCCCCAAAATATCTGTCAACTTGGCTAGATTCTGATTCCCAGTACTGTATGATTGTCCACCACTTTGTCATCTGACGTGATTTCTCTAGGTGTTGTAAATCCTGTCACGGTGATGTTAGTGAGATGGATTAGTGGCAGTTATGTTGATGGGATCTACGAGATTAGATAGTGTCTTAAGCCAATCTCTTTTGAGAAATAAAGGAAAGAAGCTAGCAGAGAAGTGGGGATCTCACACTATCAAAAAAGTGGCACCAGGAGCAGAAAGCATCCTTTGGACCTGAGAATCCCGTGCTGAGATCCTCCCAGACCAAGGCAAGACTGAGGACAAGGACCTTCCTCCAGAACCAACAGAGAGAGAAATCCTTCCCCTGGAGCTGGTGCCCTGAATTCAGACTTCTAATCTAGGGGAATATGAGAGAATAAACTTCTCTTTGTTAAAGCCATCCACTTGTGGTATTTCTGTTATAGCAGCATTACATGACTAAGACAACTTGATTCTCTATATATTGAGATCTATTATTAGATATTGATTGTTTTCATTTAAAACTATAAAGCAAATAAGGATGTCAATCCAAATTCTTTAAAACATTTGTGCCACAGTCTTAAAGAGGAATTGGCTTTTGGTGGCTGTTAGGTCAGAAAGATCCCAGCCAGGCCCCGGCATCAGACCTTATCATTATCTCCACCCTTTTTTTTGACTCTCTCAAGAACCATCAAAAGATAATTTGAGCTGCTCTCCAACAACAACAACAACAAAAGTGAATTATATAGTATTTGATGCAAGACTTTGAGGAAATTTTTTTTTTTTAATTTATTTGAAAACAAGACCTTCATTGCACATGTACATGACTCTCTTACTGATAGATAAGCATGAGGCAAGAAAGTTCTGGGGCACCTGGTCTACTTGGGCTCTCATTCCCCTTGCAAAATCTGGAAGCAATCATATTGGAAACACATATTTCAAAGTAATGACCAAAAACTTCAGTTGTTCTTCAGAATTTAGAGTATTGTGGAAAATAGACAGAATTTGTTTTGCTCTGAATCTGGATAACACATGTGAGGAAACTGTCATCTAGCATGTAGCACTTGAACTTTCAGCTCTAAGCATACATATATATATATATTCTTAAATATATATATATGTATGTATTTCCAGAAAGAGCTAACAAAAGGCATTAAAAATATTTTTACTTTTAGAAAGGTGAAGCCGGGCTTTTCCAATTTAGTATGCCAAATGAAACACTGAAATAATGTTGATACAGATTATTTGGTGTTGTAAACTTTCCTTAAATTTCTGCAGAGGTAATTTGCAAGAAAAGATGAGTGAAACTATGAAACTACAATACATTTAATATTAAACATATAAAATCTAAATATTCATAACATTCTTTATCTCAATGCTTAATAAATTCAAGTATAGGCACAGAAATTTAATCAATTTTAAAACACATGTATTCAAATATGTACAAATTGTATAAGACAGAATATTGAAAAATTTATAGACCTAAGAAGTAGATAATTAGTAACAATATAAAAAATAAAAGGTAAACCTGAACCCTCATTGCTCCCCGACCCCAAGAAACACTTAAATAAGCTGTTGCTTACAGATAAAACCATATGTCTTCTCACAATCTTCATCCAAAATAGTATCACTATTATATAATAAGCAGCTCTGTGGATTTAGAATTTGAACAAATGGATATCTGTAATGAAGACAAAAAATATTAGCATCTGGGAAAAGGTATGAAAACACTCAGGTGCAAAGATTTCAGATTAATGATAGAACTTTCAGAAGCATTTAAATGAGATACTAGCATACTGAATCATACTTTTTTTCCATTTAATAACCATAGTTTTCAGATTTCAGATTATATTGTTGCACAAACCTTAGTTACTCCCTCTAAAATAAATAGTATTGGGACTAGAGATTTTTGGCTATTGTTCTTCCCTTTGGTGTTAATCATTTTGATGCATAATATACTTTTATTTTGTTTAAAAAAATTCATTACCTTATTTAGTCTAGAGAAACAAATCAGAGCTTATAATTCACCATTGTATTATGTGGAAATTACATATTTATGAATAAAAATAACATTCAAAGTTTACAAACATACAGAAGATAAACCCAGAATATTTGAAACATTGGGAGTATGTTGAGAATTTTGGCTCCACCAGAATAAAGAAAGGAAGGCATATTCTGCTGTATCTGGACTGCCGGGACTGCTGAGTCAGCGCTCGGGTGTATGTGAGGATGTGAGGATGTGTGCCTGTACGGGCACGTCTATCTATTTGCTCCAATGAAAAATGGAAAAAAAAAGTCAAAAGTTATCTTATGGGCCCAGAACACTAAAGTTCATGTGACCTGAGCATGAACTTGAATTTTCTGGATTGGCCTGCAGTTGTATTCTGCTACACTCTTCTCTTTCTGCAACCTCACCCCCTGGGCATGCGATTACTGCAGTGCTCCTGGGTGTTACCTGCACTGATGTGATCTAAGCATAAACTCAGGAAGAGTAGAAAAGGCAGCACCAGGCTGCCAGAAACTTACAGATCCCGGAAAGGAGCAGAGCCGTCCTCCCACAGCCACGCACCACGTTTTTCATTATAAGTGAGTCCAATCCAGTAATAAAGTCCACTGGAGATCCAAAACCTCTGTTTGGAAACAGTGACTAACACTGTAATCCTATTTGAATGTACTCTGGGAAGAGTGTGCTTTTAAGAATTTAATGTCAGACATCATACTCGGCCTATCAATCGCACAAACTGAAATCACTCTTGGCTTCTAATTTAGAAGGTTCAGCTCTGTGCCTCATATTTCTAATTTATCATGTACATTCAGTTATGCAGGAAAACTACCACAAAATCTGACTAAAGGTGTAAAGATTTTGTTATAAAAATATATAAAACATTCTCTATTCTGTGAGTTAGAGTTCTCGTGAACATCCCTGTACAGGGAATCCGAAACCCCAGCCTGAAAATCTGTAAAATCAACACTATCTCGAGGGATAAAGCTCCTGGGTATGACCTTCGCAGCCTCTATTCAGCTCAGTCTCTGCATACATCTAGGGCAATTTATGCCTTTTCTGTGCTGTTGTTAGCTGCTGTCAAGTTGGTTCCAATGAAACACTGCCGGGTCCTGGGTCACCTTCACAATCATTGTTAATCTTGAGCCCATTGTTGCAGCCACTGTGTCAATCCATCTCACTGAGGGTCTTCCTCTTTTTAGCTCACCCTCTACTTTACCAAGCATGATGCCCTTCTCCAGGGACCGGTTCCTCCTGATAACATGTCCAAAGTATGTGAGACCAAGTCTTGCCATCCTCGCTTCCAAGGAGCACTCTGGCTGTACATCTTCCAAGACAGATTTCTTTGTTCTCTGACACACCATAAAAAAATATATTAAATATTCTTCACCAACAACATAATTCAAAAATGTCAGTTCTCCTTAGGTCTTCCTTATTCATTGTCCAGTATTCACATGCATATGAGACAATTGAAAATATTGTGGCACGGATCAGGTGCACCTTAGTCCTCAAAGTGACACCTGGGCTTTTCAACACTTCAAACAGGTCTTTTGCAACAGATATGCCAAATGCAATGTGTCTTTTGAGTTCTTGACTGCTGCTTCCATGGGTGTTGATTGTGGATCCAAATAAAATGAAATCCTTAACAATCTGAATATTTTCTCTGTTTATTATAATGTGTTTATTGGTCTAGTTGTGAGGATTTTTGGTTTCTTTATGTTGAGGTATAATCCATACTGAAAGCTGTGGTCTTTCATCTTCATCAGTAAGTTCTTCAAGTCCTCTTTGTTTTCAACTAGGAAGTTTGTGTCACCTGTGTATAACAGGTTGTTAAAGAGTCTTACTCTAATCCTAGTGTTACATTCTTCTCCGTATATTCCACCTTCTCAGGTTATTTGCTCCACATACAGTTGGATAAGTATGGTGAAAGGATACAAACATAACACACACTTTTCCTGACTTTAAGCCATGCTGTATCCCCTTTGCTCTGTTTGAATGGCTGCCTCTTGGTCTATGTGCAGGTTCCTCATGAGCACAAGTCAGTGTTCTAGAATTCCCATTCTTCATAATTTTATTCGCAATTTGTTATGATCCACATAGTCGAATACCTTTGCAGAGTCAAAAAAAAAAAAAAACCCCACAGGTAAACATCTTTCTGGTATTCTCTGTTTTAAGACAAGATCCATCTGATATCAAGAATGATATTCCTCATCCCACATCTTCTTCTGAATTGGGCTTCAATTTCTGGAAGTTCTCTGTTGATGTACTGCTGAAACCGTTTTTGAGTGATCTTTGGCAAAAATTTAGTTGCATGTGATATTAATGATATTGTTAGAGAATTTTTCCATTCTGTTGGATTGCTTTTCTTAGGAATGGGACCTTAGGGATTTTCTTAGGAACTGGTAATTTTTATGAGCATACCCTCTATATTGGCCCTCATTTTATTCCAGAAACATGACAGAAGCTACATAATTATAAAAGAATTTATAAATTCAATTGAAAGAACTAAATATGCCAAAGTCATTTAGTTGGATCTTTGAATGAAATGAGTTAAATAATGATCTAATTACTTTGAAGCCATCCAGAATATTCCTTTCACTTCATCTGGCAAATTGATTTTATTCCTAGATATAATTCTTTGAGAAATTTTATGTAAGTTTTATAGTGATTGCTTCAAAGTACAGAGCTAATAATCATTGTTCAAATATGACCACCCATTTACTCTCTGATTAAAGACTCAAAATTTTCAGCTTACTTAAATATTATGTTTTCTGGAACAAAGAAAATGTGGAAACACAAGTACATACTAATTCATTTTTGCTTTCCAGCTGAAGAAGAGTGGAATTCTGAGAAGCACAGAAATCCCTACTTTCTGCCCAAGTTTTTTCTTCATTGGAAAAGAAGTAACAGTTGCATTGGTACCCAATCCACTTTTCTTGGCAAGAGCCTAAGATAAAAAATAAAACATAATTGATGACATTGGAGATTACAAATATTTGTATTGCTGTTTATTCATTCAAAGATTATTTCCTATTTATATTTTTCTCTACTACTAGTCTTTGAGCATGCATGCATTACTACGTGCACTGTGGTGTGCTACGCTCAGGATTAGACTTGTGAACAAGTCAAACATGATTGTTTTCCTCATGGAGATTATATTCTACAGATAGAGTAAGACGCTTAGTTACTAATCATTTGTCAATCGTATTTCATGTTAATTTTGCTAAGTATACAAAGGAATTTAGGATAATAAAGGAACACATTGCAAGATATGAGATGGAGGGAGATTAGAAGAATCTGTTTGGAGGAAGTGACCCAAAGGTGAGCTCTGCAGTACAAATAGGAGTTAACCAGATCAAAGAGAGGTGATTTAAAAGGGGAAAGCATTTTATCATATTTTCTGAGTCAACAAAAATACCGTGCATTGAGGACAATCTGACGTTTTGAATTTTTTTCAAAATGAAGATAAATAAAACAATTAATTTGAAGTCTGATAATAGAGTTTAGCAGTGGTAATGTCTTCAACATGCCTTATCCTCAGTAACAGAAAACATGACACATGGTAGTTAACTTGAATGTGAGCCAAATAAATGGTGATGAAATTGCATAAGAGATAAATTAAATGCCATGTGGTCACAGGAGAGATAATTTGGAGTGCATTGGGGGAAAATACATTCATCAGAAATTGTACTTTAAGCTGGCTCTTACTGTGTAAGTAAATTTTGTAACTTCAGAAATCTGGGCACTAAGCTCTGAGGCATAAGCACTAATGGAAGTACAAGTATGTTAGAGGAAGCATTTTCTATAATGGCGATAGGAAAGTATGGGCAACGAGCAGACACAGGCAGGGAATTAGGATTAACTGTAATACTTACTGAAGTTTATTTGTAATTTGTTAGTAAATAATGTGCATTCATAGAGGACAGAAATCTGTTATCCCATGCTAATATTATCCTTATGCCTGTAACATAAAAATGATGTGCTCTCAATATAATCTAATCATTCCTAGAATGAGACTGTTCTAAAATTAGGGAAGTAAACTTATATTACTATGTGTGATATACCATCATGCTCCTCTCTGGAAAAAAAAAAAAACAAGAAATTTTCTATTTTAATATTCTACCAAAACTGAATATTTTCAAACACTGGAGCCTACCTCTCTGGGGTTCTATAGTGGATCCTGGAGAGGGTGTTGGCTGAGTACTTTCTGTGGCAAATGCAATAAGAAATTTATATAAGTACAGGATTAAGTGTATTCATGATATAATATTACACACTAGCAAAATGGATTGTATATTATTATATTATTAAATAGTTTTATCATAGCATTGATCTTTACAAGATGCCTAGAAAAACTTACGATTTTTCAGTAAAATTCCCAAAGTAGCCATCAACGAAAGGCACACTACTGCCAAGGTTCCTGAAATCAGGCTCCATAAATTGTTCTGAAAAGCTGCAGAAAAAGAGAGAAAAGGCAAAGATTTAAAGAGGAAATGTGTAGTGGCTGTAGCTCTTAAATGCAAAACCAGTGAGAGAAAATCCAGAAGTGTCAGGATCCACACACAGATATACAGAGAAATATTTGAGTCTTTAGGTCTTTTATGTGCTAACACAATCAGCCTGCCAGTGAACAATTGGAAAAGGAAGACAGTCCATTTAAAACTTCAACCAATATCAACATTTGGGGAGGAGGTGGGGCGGTGGGGTATATTATTCCTCAGTGAGATTATCCACACATTTTCATCTCTACCAACTCTGTAAGTATATTTAGCATTAGTTTTTTTGTTTGTTTTTGTTTTTTAACTGGCAAAGAGGCTTAGAGATCTAGTGGAAAAAGTGATCAAGGGGCCCCAACTTCTGTTTTACGTGCTTACATTACAGGCATTTACTTTCATTCTCTCTGGAAAAATCACAAGGTAAATAGCTTGAGAAAATTGAGGGTCCAAGACCAACATCATTTTCTCAAGGTATCAAAGCTAGCAAGTGTGCAAGTCAGACATAAAATTCAATCCTGTCTAAGCCCAGTGTCTTTCATATAATCTATTCCATCATGGTCACTGACAATAATACTATTTGGTAGTAAGTCTTTCTGCTAATCTCAGTACAGATTCTGCCTTGAGAAATGTTTTGCTGCCCATAGCTATGAAGACGTAGTATAAGACAAAGAGACAGGAGCACTTTGGACCCAGGGATGAGAGATTCTAAAACCAATGCAAAGAGTAATTCTCTGGTGAGCTGAGTTCACTTCCTAGTACATTGAATTATGATATAGAAAGAACTTTTTTTTTTTTTTTTTTTTGCTGTTACCCAAAATTACTTGGTTATATGTTTTTTCCTGAAAAAATTCAACCTTAGTAGATTGTGCATGGACTTGAGCACACTCCTAAAGAGTAATGTTAGTGACAATAGTACAGTGTTTAAACCGTTAGTCTGGGAGAGATTTAGGAGTCGCAAGACAAGTGCTAAGAAAAAAATTAAACACTGTAAACACTGTATCATTTATAGCTAGCATTATCTTTTTATTCCTATGCTAGAATTATATTGATCATAATATAACCAGGTGAATTCATTTCTCATTCAGAATTAAGACCTCCCCATATTGGAACCTACTCTATTGAAAAAGCTTTCCAGGCTACTTATAAATTACAGAATGATGAATCAAGAAATTCGAAAAAATGTTGAAGTTACTGACATAGGGAAGGCCTAAAAAATCCACTGTCCCTTATGCCTCTTTTTCTTAAAGCTCTGCCCTAAAATTAGCCATGTCCGTGGATTGCCTGTTTTGGGTCCCTTTATCTGTTGATTTTCTGACTGGAGGCACACGTACCTGCCATGAGAGATGATGTCCCAGGTGGATGCAGGGAAGGCCCGAGAGGTGGTTGTTGGGGAAGAGTGGTGCTCGATCACAGAGCTGGGCTGGAAGCAAAGGAATCCGAAAGCTGTGTGCGAACTAATTTAAAAGAAACAAATGTGTATTTACAGGATGTTCCTGAATCATCTATTGGTGAGCCACATATGTGCAGTACTGACCAAGAAGCAGTAAAACTACCAGCTTCTAAAATGTTCCGGATATCACAATACAGGAAATTCTCACTGTATTTTTGCAATAGAAACCCTTTGATTAGCAGAAAAGAAGATGAGAGGGAGTTTGTGTTTTGTTTTTACTTTTAGTGTTTCAACATCAAAGTCATCTTCAAAATATATTTGGAAAATATCCAAAAAATGGACAAACAAAAGTTAAATGTACTCACTGCAATAAAATTCTACATATAATTTTTCTATAATATATATATACATACAATATTCACTGCACAAAACACAGTTTAAATCTTTTTACTTATATTGACTCATATGTTTATAAAAATGACTCGATAAGGAAGACATTATAAGTATCCTATTTTACCAGTGAGAAAAATGAGGCCTAGAAGGGCTAAGTAGCTTGTCCAAGGTCACTTAAATTTAAAACTTAAGCAATCTTGCTCCAGGGCACATGAGCAATATATGAGAGAGATTTACTTCAAGGGACTAGCTCACACAATTGTGGGGCTCGAAAGTTCAAAACTCATAGGTCAGGTGACAGGCTGGAGACTTATGCTGGCTCACGGGATTGTAGGGCCTGGTAAGTCCAAAATCTATAGGTCAGGCACTGGGTGGAAACTTCCGCAGGCTTGCATCCCAAGATCTGTAGGTCAGGAGAGGGAAAATTACAGTTGAGAGAGAAAGAGGGAGAGAGTTCTGACAAGTATCTATTCATAGTCTGAAGGCAGACAATAACCTAAGACCACTTTCAACTGCTTGATTGATTACATTAGATTACATTACACAAGATTGTTACATTATATTACACTACGTTAAAGAACAGCAACTAGTATTTGGCCAAACCACTGGCAATCATAGCTTAGCCAAGCTGACACATACAATTAAACATCAGACCTCCCATTACTGTGATATGTACACGCACACACACATACACATCTGTGCCCTAAAGCTCCCTTACCTGATGTGATGGTTAAAGTTGTGTGTCAACTGGCTGGGCCATGATTCTCGGTGGTTTGGCAGTTATGATATAGTTCAACACCTATGTAATGATGTAATCACCTTCATGGTGAGATCTGCTATGAGCAGACAATGAGTTGAAAGGGAATTTCCTTGCAGGTGTGGCCTGCATTCAATATGTGTGAACTTGCTGGCAAGCTGGCTGACTTTTCCTCACCCTGAATCCTGCAGCTGCCTCCTGTTCTGTTCATCTGACCTCCAGTTCTTGGGACTTGAGCTAGCAACATACCTACCAATCTTGGGATTTGTCAGTGCCCACAGCCTGTGAGCCAGAAGCCTGTTGTCTGACCTGCAGATCTCAGCAGGAGAAGCCTCCAGCCTAACCCATGGACTTGGGACTTTCCAGTCTCTACAACCATGTGTACCATTTCTTTGATATAAATGTTTCTCTGTCTCTCTCTCTCTATATAAACAAACAAAAAAACTTATTGCCATCAAGTTGATTCTGTTTTTTCTATAGGACAGTGGGGTTACAGGACAGAGTAGAACTGCCCCGCAGAGTTTCCAAGGAGCACCTGGTGGATTCAAACTGAGAACCTTTTGGTTAGCAGCTGTAGCACTTACCCACTACACCGCCAGGGCTCCATATATATGTATATGTATACATGCTTCACTGGTTTTGCTTCTGTAGAGACCCCAGCCTAAAACACCCGGCTTAAGTCCAAACTTCAGTGCTTCACTCACTTTGCCTTGTAATTTGCTTTCCACACCTTACTCTCCAAAGTTCCAGTCCCTTAAGATCCTTTGAACATGACTGTAGCTGTTCTAATAAACCTTATTTTTACTAATATGTTAAGTATTGTAGTAGTTTATTGTGTTATCTCATTCAGATAATATTCTGTTATTTTCACTAACACTTTTATGTCTTCAAAAGAGAACTCTAGTGGGAATTTCAAATATAAGATAGATAGGTAGACTGCGTGTCTTGAGAGCAGGAACCTTGATCTATAATGTCTCTGGACATACAATATGTCGTTCATTCTCATATAAAAGCAAACTCCATCCAAAATAATTTCATGGGTTTTTTGCTGCCTTTTTTTTTTTTTTTTAAGCATTATAATATTCCTAGGGAGTGCAAAATGTTAACATAATTGGCTGTTCACTGAAAGGTTGGAAGTTCAAATCTGCCCAGATGCATCTTTGAAGAAAGTCCTGGCAATCTACTCCCAAAAATCAGACACTGAAAACCCTATGGAGTATAGTTTTACCCTGGTACACATAGGGTTGCCGTGAGTGAGAATCACCTTGGCCATAACTAACGAAAACTAAAAACCAAACTCATTGATGTCAAGTTGATTCTGACTCGTAGTGACCCAACAGGAAAAAGCAGAACTGCCCCATAGGTTTTCCAAGAAGCAGCTGGTGGATTCAAACTGCTGACCTTTTGGTTAACAGCCGTAACTCTTAAGCGCTTTGCCACTAGGGCTCCAACAATAAGCTGATTTGGTGTTTTTTTACTATTCCTATAGATGAACCTTTTTGTAAAGATGAGCTTTTCATCAAAAACAACAACAACAAAAAACAACTTGATTTCTCAGCTTCCATGAATTCAAAAATTTTCCATCTTTTTAATTTGTGTACATTGTGTTTATAAAGTTGCCTTTACTCAACCACCATAATTGCTAAAATCTAGATCCTCACTGAAAATGTGAATGTGAAATTTCCTTCATAGCTTTTATGCAAATCCAGGTTGAAAGACATGATGTTTATAAAAATGATTCCTTACCTAATTTGAAATCTACCATCCTTTTTTTCTGAACATCTTATTGTGCTTTAGGTGAAATTTTACACAGCAAATTAGTTTCCCATTGAACAATTTATGCACAATTTTTTCCAATGTATTCTGGTCTCAGGCTAGAGGAGGCTGTGGTTCATGTGGGCCATTAGTCCTATAGACTATTTGCTTCCTTGAGCCTTTGGTTTCCTTCACCCTCCTTTGCTCCACATGGGAAGGGACCCATAGCTGTATCTTAGAAGATCACTCGCAAGCTTTAAGATCCCAGACACTACTCACCAAACAAGTATGTAGAACATTATCTTATAAACTATGTTAGGTCAATTGACCTAGTTGTCCCCCAGCACTACGGTCCTGAGCCTCAAGCCCAGTAACTTAGACCCACCAAGTGTTGGACGTATGTCTAAGAAGTTTCCATAACTATGCCTTCTATGTGCTCTATTATGTGTATGAATATACATGCAGCACATACAAATATGTATATACAAATGCTTACAACTATACGTATATATGCACAGACATGTACCCCCATACACCCTCCACACCTATGTAGCATACATATCTACCTATATAACCACTCACAAATTGTTGGTTGTCATTGCTGTTGTTGCAGAATTGTGTATGTTATAGCATCTACCATAGTTGTCCTTCACTCGTAGATATCTATCCCTCAGTGTCTTCATTTACCTTGGTCACATTGTGACTTCTCCAATATTTTCTGTTGCCTTTACCAGAATTAACATGTGTCTACTATTTAGTGATTCTCCCTTTCTTCCCTCCCATCGCTGATCGCCATCAAAGAACACTGCTTTCTGTGCTTCAACTTACTCTTGAATTTTTATAAAGTGGTACCATGCAACATTTGCTCTTTTGTGATTGATTTATTTCACTCAGCATAATGCCCTCCAGATTCATCCACGTTAATTTTCACACGCTAGTCATTATTCTTTATTATTGCATGGTGTCTCATTGTATCTATATACGAGAAGATCTACCCTTTCCTGGTTTTAGTGTTGGACAACACCAAATCAGCAGAAACCTGCCTAATTTTGCTCATTTTTTGTCCGGTATGAAGATGTCTTAATTGGTATGAGCTTAAGATTTTGCCTACAGCTTTTGTATTTGCATGGAACAAATTTATGAGAATTGTGACAGAATAGACACAGAAAGGGATTATTCCTTGTCTTAGCCATCTAGTGCTGCCATAACAGAAATACCACAAGTGGATGGCTTTAGCAAAGAGAAAATTATTTCCTCACACTAAAGTAGGCTAAAAGTCCAGATTCAAGGCATCAGCTCCAGGGGAAGGCTTTTTCTCTTTGTCGGCTCTGGAGAAAGGTCGTTGTCCTCAATCTTCCCCTGGTCAAGGAGATTCTCAGGCCCAGGGACTCCGTGTCCAAAGGACGCTCTCTGCTCCAGGTGCTGCTTTCTAGGTGGTATGAGGTCCCCACTCTCTGCTTGTTTCCCTTTCCTTTTATCTCTTGAGAGATAAAAGGTGGTTCCGGCCACACGCCCAGGGAAACTCCCTTTACCTTGGATCAGGGAGTTAACCTGTTTAAGTGTGCTGCTACAATCCCACCCTAATCCTCTCAACATAAAATTTCAATCACGAAATGGAGGGCAACCATAAAATACTGAGAAACATGGCCTAACCAAGTTGATATACACAATTGGGGGGGGAGGGGAACATAATTGAATCCATGACATAACTATACTTTTACTACTATCAGGATCAGTTATTTTGAGGGAATTATTCTAGTTTTCCAGAACCATGCTTTGTGATATTTAAATCATTCATTCTTTTCTTAGTTCATTGACTCAGAAGTAAAAAAGTCAGCAAAGACATTTCCAATAGAATAACTCCAGCCTCAGGTTACAAGTATATACATACACACAAACACTTTCCACATATATATGTATAAACCCACCCACTGCTGTCGAGTCGGTTCCGACTCATTATGTATACATATTCAAAAACTATTTGCCATTGAGTCAGTTCTGACTTATCGTGCCCTCATGTGTATCAGATTAGAATTGCACACCCAGGATCTCTCCCTTTCTTTCTCTCTCTCTCAATCCCTGGTGATTCAGTGATTAAGTGCTTGGCTGCTAAATGAAAAGTTGGTGGTTCTAACCTGCCAGCTGTGCTCCAAAGGAAAAAGATGTGGCAATCTGTTTCTGTGAAGATTTACAGTCTTGGAATCCCTATGAGACAACTCTACCCTGTCCTATAAGGTAACTACGAGTCAGAGTCGACTTGATGGCAACGGATTCAGTTTTACATACACACACACACACACACACATATACATCTACATGTACACATTATGTATCTAAGGAGTCCTGGTGGCGCAGTGGTTAAAGTCATCAACTTCTAACTGAAATGGCAGCAGTTGGAAACCACCAGTGGCCCTGTGGAAGAAAGATGTGGCAGTCAGCTTTCATAGAGGGCCTTGAAAATCCTATGGGTTCACTATGAGTTGGAATCGACTTGACAACAGTGGCATATTTATGTATATATGTTTTCATTGTTTTTATTTTTTATTTCTTCCTTTGATTCTTTGAAAACAGCAAACCAAGTTTGATTCCTTTTATAAATATGTTTTTGAAATATTATGTCCTTCCCAAAGATGCAAGATATCTCCCCTTAAGTGTCCTCCCCTCCTCTAGTGTCCACTGAAGGTCACCATACTCTCTTTCCTGAAATTTCCTACTTATCCAGTGCCCTTGTTCAAGGCAAATGGCGAGTCCAATAACTACAACGTCATTCAAACCTGAGCAAACACCTGGGGAAAGGAAACTGAGGTCCACTTAACACATGTACAGTGACATCTGGTGTCTTTTCACTATCTGCTTATTTATAACAACATTTTTCAGAACATAGTAACAATGAATATTTCAATAGTGTCAAATGGGAAATTTATTTTGATCTTAGTGTTTAGAAAAGTTTTGCATTCTCAGAGTAAAAGAAAATTGTCTGCATTGGGCTGCAGTTTATTATCTCCTTTTAGGCTGGGGAAGGGATTTCGAGGTAAGAAAAAGCACTGTGACATGGTTAAGAGTCTTTGTATACCTGTCAGTAACAAACCTATTAGCAAACAATCATTTTTTATAGACAGTTCTTATCTACAAATTGTTTTCCATGTAATCCAACCCTTTGTTTATGATTGTTTATGGGAGAAAAAAAGGGATTTATGGGTCATGTTACCCTGGAAAATGTCATGCAAACCCTGTAAACATCTAAGTATGAAATGGAGATGTATTCCCCTCAATGATACCTATGAAAAAACTGACATATGGCACAAACACATACATATATGTTTAAAACCCATTACTGTCAAGTCGATTCTGACTCACAGCAACCCTATAGGACAGAGTAGAACTGCCTCACAGGGTTTCCAAGGAGCGCCTGGTGGATTCAAACTACTGACCTTTTGGTTAAGCAGCTGTAGCTCTTAACCACTACGCCACCAGGGTTTCCATATATATGTGTGTGTGTGTATATATATAAATATATATATATGTACGTATGCGTGTGTGTATGTATTTATGTATGTGTGTGCTCAAAACACTAACTTTCAGGAAAGCGAGGTGAGAATGAGACTTCCCTATATAGTATGCCATACAAAGAACTAAAATGAGATTGATATATATTATTCCATATTAAGTCAAATTTATTTAAAATTTTAGAGGGAATTTACAGGAATGTATTTGTATGCATAAAACTACATAAAATTTAATATCAAAAACCCATACAATAATGTAAAAATAGTCACAAAATTCTTTACCTTGATACATTATAATTTCAGGTATAGGCACAGACATTTTAACAATTTTAAAGCATGTGGCTTCAAATACATGTAAAGTATATGAAAAGACATAAATGTCAACATTTTGCAGACCCCAGAAGTAGATAATTTGTATCTATGTAGGAAGTAGAGATACTAATTTTGTTAATCCTGGATCTGCATTACACCTCCCTGCTCCCCTTGCCCTGCCATGTCCCAAGAAACACTAAATAAGCTGTTGCTTACAGATATAAGGATTCTTTTCCCCACAGGGTTCATCTAAAACTCTTTGTTTGGACTATACACTATACAGTCCTTTGGGTTCAAAGCCTGAAACAATGAAAATCTGCAATGAAGAAGAAAATGTTGACACGTAAGAAAAGGAAATGAGAATATTTATGATACTGTTGTTTTTGATTAAACAATAGAATTTTTTAAGTATTTGAATGAGATATTAATATATTAAGGCATGCATTTATTATGTTTTTCATTTAATAGTCACAATTTTTATGATTTCAGAATACAAAGTTACATAAAAAGGAGTCATCTCCATAATCATAGGATTGAGGCCAGGGATCTTTTTTTTTGATTAGTTGTAATTTCTGTTGTCTTTAATGGTTTTGATGTATGATATATTTACTTACATTTTGTTTAAAGATGTATTGGCTAATCTAGTCTAGGAAGATAAATCAAAGTGAACAATTTATCACTGCATGATGTTGCAAGTCCCATGTTTAGAAGTAACAGTGATGTTCAAAGTTTACATGAATATAGAAGATAAGCCCAGAATCCACTACTCATCTGTCCATTTGTCATACTGTGATGGCTTGCGTGTTGCTGTGATCCTGGAAGCTATGCACACGTATTTCAAATACCATCAGGGTCACCCATGGTGAAGAGCTTCTAGACTAAGATAGAATATGAAGGAGGACCTGGAAATTTACTTCTGAAAAATTGGACAGTGAGAATCTTCTTAATAGCAGCGGAACATTGCCTGATATAGTGCTGGAAGATGAGACCTTCAGGTTGGAAGGCACTCAAAAATGAGATGGATTGACACATTGGCTGCATTGATGAGCTCAAGCATAACAATGATTATGAGCATGGCACAGGATCAGGCAGAGTTTTGTTCTGTTGTACACAGGGTCAATACGAGTCAGAACTGACTTGGTGGCACCTAACAACAAGAGTGACAACAAGACCAAGATACTTGAAACATGAGAGGATGCTGAGAATATTAGACTCCATCAAAATAAGAAATATACCACTTTTGTGGGCTTCCTCTATGTATGTGAGCTTGTGGGCATGTAAACACAAAAAGTCATATATTAAAAGTTCTTCATTGACATCAGGACACCAACTTTCATGTCACTTGAGCAAAGACTTGGATTTTCTGAGTTGGGCTAAAATCGTATTTAGTTGCACCGTTCTCCTTTCAGTCATGTTGTGCCCTAGACAGTTTACCTTTCTTGTAGTGCTCCTAGGTGGTACCTGCACTGATGAGATCCACAAGAACACACAAGATCACAAAGAACAGACAATGTATCTGAGTACAGAAACTTATAGATCCGGGGAGGGAGCAGAGCTGTCCTCCCACAACCGGGTGCTGCTTGTTTCAATAAAAGAGATCCCAAGCCAGTAAAACTGTTGATGGTAGTTCAAAAAATCCTGCTTGGAAACAAGACAGACATAACAAGCTAACCTGAATCAACCCTGGGATTAATATGCATCAGACTTGGCCTATCAATCACACAAATGAAATTCGTTTTTAACTTCTAATTTAGAAGGTGCAGTCGCAGGGCTCATATTTTTTAAAAAGACACATTCCTTTATGAAGAAAAAAACAATACCAAAAAATCTCACTTCACACTGGAGTGAAATATGCTGTAAAGGGAGTCAGAGTTTTCATGGAACACTTTCTTCATAGAGGATCACCACTGAAGTTTGATTGAAAATCAAAAGTTATCTTAAGGAGTAAATATGGATATAATCTACTAAACCTATACTCCACACAGGTTCGGCACACCGTTACAGAAATTTCCACCTTTTGTTAAGAAGGGGGCTATTTTTATGATGCAGTTTTTCTTGTTACTTGCTGTTAAGTCAATTTTGACTACTGGCAACCGCATGTGTTACAGTGTAGAACCACTCCATAGAATTTTCTTGGCAGTAAAGTTTTTTTTTTTACATGTATTTTTTTTAGTGATTTTTATTGTGCTTTAAGTGAAAGTTTAAAAATCAAGTCAGTCTCTCACATATAAACTTATATACACCTTATTACATACTCCCATTTACCCTCCCCCTAAGAAGTCAGCCCGCTCCCTCCTTCCAGTCTTCCCTTTCGTGACCGTTTTCCCAGTTTCTAACCCTCTCTACCCTCCCATCTCCCCTTTAGACAGGAGATGCCAACACAGTCTCAAGTGTCCACCTGATACAAGTAGCTCACTCCTCATCAGCATCTCTCTCCAACCCATTGTCCAGTCCCATCCAAGTCAGTTGAGCTGTCTTCAGGAGTGGTTCCTGTCCTGGGCCAACAGAAGGTTTGGGGACAATGACCACTGGGATTCTTCCAGTCTCAGCCAGACCATTAAGTCTGGTCTTTTTATGAGAATTTGGGGTGTGCATTCCACTGTTCTCCTGCTCCCTCAGGGGTTCTCTGTTGTGCTCCCTGTCAGGGCAGTCATCAGTTGTGGCCGGGCACCATCTACTTCTTCTGGTCTCAGGATGATGTACTTCTCTAGTTCATGGGGCGCTTTCTGTATCTTGGGCTCATAATTATCTTGTGACCTTGGTGTTCTTCATTCTCCTTTGATCCAGGCGGGTTGAGACCAATTGATGCATCTTAGATGGCTGTTTGTTAGCATTTAAGACCCCAGACACCACACTTCAAAGAGGGATGCAGAATGTTTTCTTAATAGAATTTATTTTGCCAATTGACTTAGATGTCCCCTGTAGCCATAGTCCCCAAAACCCCGCCCTTGCTCCGCTGACCTTCGAAGCATTCAGTATATCCAGGAAACTTCTTTGCTTTTGGTCCATTCCAGTTGTGCTGACCTTCCCTGTATTGAGTGTTGTCCTTCCCTTCACCTTAAGTAGTTTTATCTACTATCTAATCAGTAAATAAACCTCTCCCATCCTCCCTCCCTGCTCCATCTCGTAACCACAAAAGAATGTGTTCTTCTCAGTTTAAACTATTTCTCAAGATCTTATAATAGTGGTCTTATACAATATATGTACTTTTGCATCTGACTAATTTCACTCAGCATAATGCCTTCCAGGTTCCTGCATGTTATGAAATGTTTCACAGATTTGTCACCATTCTTTATCAATGCGTAATATTCCATTGGGTAAATATACCATAATTTATTTATCCATTCATCCATTTATGGACACTTTGGTTGCTTCCAGCCTTTTGCTATTGTAACCAGTGCTGCAATAAACATGGGTATGCATATATCCGTTTGTGTAAAGGCTCTTATTTCTCTAGGATATATTCTGAGGAGTGGGATTGCTGGGTTGTATGGTAGTTCTATTTCTAATTTTTTAAAGAAACGCTAAATAGATTTCCAAAGTGTTTGAACCAATTTACATTTCCACCAGTAGTGTATAAGAGTTCCAATCTCTCTGCAGCCTCTCCAACATTTATTGTTTTGTGTTTTTTGGATTAATGCCAGCCTTGTTGGTGTGAGATGGAATCTCATCATAGTTTTGATTTGCATTTATGGCTAATGATTGAGAGCATTTTCTCATGTATCTGTTAGCCGCCTGAATATCTTCTTTAGTGAAGTGTGTGTTCATGTCCTTTGCCCAAATTTTAAATGGGTTGTTTGTCTTTTTGTGGTTCAGTTTTAACAGAATCATACAGATTTTAGAGATCAGGAGCCAGTCGGAGATGTCATAGCTGAAAATTTTTTCCCAATCTGTAGGTGGTCTTTTTACTCTTTCGGTGAAGTCTTTAGATGAGCATAGATGTTTGATTTTTAGGAGCTCCCAGTTATCTTATTTCTCTTCATCATTTTTAGTAATGTTTTGTATTCTATTTATGCCTTATATTAGGGCTCCTAAGGCTGTCCCTATTTTTTCTTCCATGATCTTTATCGTTTTAGTCTTTATGTTTAGGTCTTTGATCCATTTGGAGTTAGTTTTCGTGCATGGTGTGAGTTATGGGTCCTGTTTCATTTTTTTGCAGATGGATATCCAGTTATGCCAGCACCATTTGTTAAAAAGACTATCTTTTCCCCAATTAACTGACACTGGGCCTTTGTCATATATCAGCTGCTCATACGTGGATGGATTTATATCTGGCTTCTCAATTCTGTTCCATTGGTCTATGTGCCTGTTGTTTTACCAGTACCAGGCTGTTTTGACTATTGTGGCTGTATAATAGGTTCTAAATTCAGGTACAATGAGACTTCCCACTTACTTCTTTTCAGTAATGCTTTACTTATGTGGGGCTTCTTTCCCTTCCATGTGAAGTTGGTGATTTGTTTCTCCATCAAATTAAAAAATGTCATTGGAATTTGGATCCAAAGTGCACTGTATATATAGATGGCTTTTGGTAGAATAAACATTTTTACTATGTTAAGTTTTCCTATCCATAAGCAAAATATGTTTTCCACTTATGTAGGTTCCTTTTAGTTTCTTGCACTAGTACTTTGTAGTTTTCTTTGTATAGGTCTTTTACATCCTTGGTAAGATTTATTCCGAAGTATTTTATCTTCTTGGGGGCTACTGTGAATGGTATTGATTTGGTGATTTCCTCTTCGATGTTCTTTTTGTTGATGTAGAGGAATCCAAGTGATTTTTGTATGTTTATCTTGTAACCTGAAACTCTGCCAAACTCTTCCATTAGTTTCAGTAGTTTTCTGGAGGATTCCTTAGGGTTTTCTGTGTACAAAATCATGTCATCTGCAAATAGAAATAATTTTACTTCTTCCTTGCAATCGGATGCCCTTTATATCTTTGTCTATCCTAATTGCTCTGGCTAGGACCTCTAGCACAATGTTGAATAAGAGTGTTGATAAAGGGCATCCTTGTCTGGTTCTCATTCTCAAGGGAAATGCTTCCAGGCTCTCTCCATTTAGAAAGATGTTGGCTGTTGGCTTTGGCTTTGTATAAAAAAAAAAAAAAAAAAGTTTTTTTTTTTTTTTGTATACATACCCTTTATTATGTTGAGGAATTTACCTTCAATTCTTATTTTGCTGAGAGTTTTTATCATGAATGGGTGTTGGACTTTGTCAAATGCCTTTTTTGCATCAATTGATAAGATCGTGTGGTTTTTGTCTTTTGTTTTATTTATATGGTGGATTACATTAATGGTTTTTCTCATACTGAACCAACCTTGCATACCTGGTATAAATCCCACTTGGTTGTGCTGGATTATTTTTTTGACACATTGTTGAATTCTATTGGCTAGAATTTTGTTGAGGATTTTTGCATCTATGTTCATGAGGGATATAGGTCTGTAATTTTCTTTTTTTGTGATGTCTTTACCTGGTTTTGGTATCAGGGATATGGTGGCTTCATAGAATGAGTTAGGCAGTATTCCGTCATTTTCTATGCTCTGAAATACCTTTAGTAGTAGTGGTGTTAACTCTTCTCTGAAAGTTTGGTAGAACTCTGCAGTAAAGCCGTCTGGGCCAGGGCTTTTTTTTTTTTATTGGGAGTTTTTTGATTACCTTTTCAATCTCTTTTTTTTCTTTTGGGTCTATTTAGTTGTTCTACTTCTGATTGTGTTTTTTTTTTTTTTTTTTTACTTCTGATTGTGTTAGTTTAGGTAGGTAGTGTTTTTCTAGCAATTCATCCATTTCTTCTAGGTTTGCAAATTTGTTAGAGTACAATTTTTCATACCAATCTGAAATGATTCGTTTAATTTCAGTTGGGTTTGTTGTGATGTTATTTGTTTCCTTTCCTGTATTTCTTTAATCAGTCTGGCCAATGGGTTAACAATTTTGTTAATTTTTTCAGAGAACCAGCTTTTGGCTTTGTTAATTCTGTCAATTGTTTTTCTGTTCTCTAATTCATTTAGTTCAGCTCTAATTTTTATTATTTGTTTTCTTCTGGTGCCTCATGGATTCTTTCGTTGCTCGCTTTCTATTTGTTCAAGTTGTAGAGACACTTCTCTGTTTTTGGCTCTTTCTTCTCTATGTATGTGTGCATTTATCATATAAATTGACCTCTGAGCGCTGCTTTTGCTGTTTCCTAGAGGTTTTGGTAGGAAGTGTTTTCATTCTCATTGCATTCTGTGAATTTCTTTATTCCCTCCTAAATGTCTTCTATAACCCAGTCTTTTTTGAGCAGGGTATTTTTTTTTATTGTTCAGTTTCCAAGTATTTGATTTCTTTTCCCTGATCTTTCTGTTATTGGTTTCTACTTTTATGGCCTTGTGGTCTGAGAAGATGTTTTGGATTCTGCAAAGGTTTGTTTTATGACCTAATATGTGGTCTATTCTAGAGACTCTTCCATGTGTACTACAAAAAAAAAAGCATACTTTGCAGCTTTTGGGTGGAGTGTTCTGTATAAGTCTATGAGGTCAAGTTGGTTGATTTTAGCCATTAGGTCTTCTGTGTTTCTATTGAGCTCCTTACTGGAGGTCCTATCCTTCTCTGAAAGTGGTGTGTTGAAGTCTCCTACTATAATTGTGGAGGTGACTATCTCACTTTTCAATTCTGTTAAAGTTTGTTTTATGCATCTTGCAGCCCTGTCATTGGGCACATAAATATTTAATATGGTTATATCTTCCCGATAAATTGTCCCTTTAATCATTATGTAGTGTCCTTCTTCATCCCTTTGTGGATTTAACTTTACAGTCTATTTTGTCAGAAATTGATATTGCCACTCCTGCTCTTTTTTGATTGTTGTTTGCTTGAAATATATTTTTTTCCATCCTTTGAGTTTTTGTTTGTGTCTCTAAGTCTAAGATGTGTCTCTTGTAGGCAGCATATAGACGGATCGTGTTTCTTTATCCAGTCTGAGACTCTCTGTCTCTTTATTGCTGCATTTAGTCCATTTACATTCAGAGTAATTACAGATAACTGTGTGTTTAAGTGCTGTCATTTTGATGCCTTTTTGTGTGTGTTGTTGACAATTTCATTTTTCCACTTACTTTTTTGTGCTGAGAAGTTTTTCTTTGTAAATTGTGTGTTCCTCATTTTCATAGTAGTTGAATTTATGTTTACTAAGTCATTATGTGTTTCTTGGTTTTTATTTTGAGTTATGGAATTGTTAGACCTCTTTGTGGTTACCTTAATATTTACCCCTATTTTTCTAAGTAAAAACCTAACTTGTATCTTCCTATATCGCCTTGTTTTCCTCTCCATATGGAAGATCTATGCTTTCTGTGTTTAGTCCCTCTTTTTGATTATTGTGATCTTTTAGATAATGACTTCAGTGATTCCCTCTTTTGAGCATTTTTTTTTTCTTTTTAAAATTAATCTTAATTTGTTTTTGTGATCTTCCTATTTGAGTTGATATCACGATGTTCTGTTCTGTGACCTTCGGTTGTGTTGGTATCTGATATTATTGATTTTCTGACCAATTTCCTTTAGTAATTTTTGTAGCTTTGTTTTGGTTTTTGCAAATCCTCTAAGATTATGTTTATCTGCAAAATTTTTAATTTCACCTTCATATATGAGAGTTTTGCTGGATATATGGTCCTTGGCTGGCATTTTTTCTCCTTCAGTGTTCTATATATCTCATCCCATTGCCTTCTTGCCTGCATGGTTTCTGCTGAGTAGTCTGAAATTATTCTTATTGATTCTCCTTTGCAGGAGACCTTTCTTTTATCCCTGGCTGCTTTTAAAAATTTCTCTTTATCTTTGGTTTTGGCAAGTTTGAAGATAATACGCCTTGGTGATTTTCTTTTTGGATCAATCTTATATGGGGTTCGATGAGCATCTCAGATAGATATCTTTTCGCCTTTCATGATGTCAGGGAAGTTTTCTGCCAACAGATCTTCAACTATTCTCTCTGTATTTTCTGTTATCCCTCCCTGTTCCGGAACCCCAATCACACGCAAGTTTTTCTTCTTGATACAGTCCCACATGATTTTTAGGGTTTGTTCATTTTTTTAAATCCTTTTATCTGATTTTTCTTCAACTATATCGGTGTCAGTTGACTTATCCTCCAACTGCCCTTCTCTGCATTCCAATTTCTCGATTCTGCTCCTCTGACTTCCTATTGAGTTGTCTAATTCTGTGATTTTACTGTTAATCTTTTGGATTTCTGAATGCTGTCTCTCTATGGATTCTTGCAGCTTACTAATTTTTCCACTATGTTCTTGAATAGTCTTTTTGAGTTCTTCAACTGCTTTATCAGTGTGTTCCTTGGATTTTTCTGTAGATTGTCTTATTTCATTTCTGAGGCCATCCCTAATGTCTTGAAGCATTGTGTAAATTAGTTTTTTATATTCTGCATCTGGCAATTCCAGGATTGTATCTTCATTTGGGAAAGATTTTGATTCTTTAATTCGGGGAGTTGTAGAAGCAATCATGGTCTGCTTCTTTATGTGGTTTGATATCGATTGCTGTCTCTGAGCCATCTATAAGTTATTGTAATGATTTATTTTATATTTGCTCACTGAGTCTTATCTCGTTTTGTTTTCTTTCAATATACGTAGATGGGCTACTAGATTGCGCTGTTTTGATTGTTGTAGCCTTTGAATCACTTATGTCTTATTACCAGCTGGTTTGGGCTCTTACTGGATATATATGCCTAAGAGTCCATTCACTATTCTTGAATAGAATCAGCTTAGGTGTTCTGATTTTGGGTCACCAAGTGTGTGGTGTAGACTGTCACCTATTAACCTCGAGGGGTAGTGGAGAAAGTTGTGTGCACCAGATTCTAGTAGCAGCAGAGGGTCACACTCCGGGGGGGGGGGCAGGATGCTGACAGCCTTCCCCCATGTGCCAGTGAGGTAGGTGTGGCTCTATTTCTAAAACACTTGGTGGATGGGCTCTGCAGCTGTACCTTAGGCACCCAATGCATCTACCTCTGAAGATTGGTAGGCATCAGTATCTTCAGACCCCTTTGGCAGGTGGCCAGGTGGTTTGAGTGGAGCTTCAGCCCTCAGTTCCCTGTTGAGGGCTCTGTTTAATAGGTAGAGATATCAGACCTGGAAAACTTGTCTTTCCAGTTATCTGCTAAAACAACTACAGTCAGATCTCTATCAGAATTTCCTTTGCATTATAATAGCTACCTGTTCCCTGTAGGGATGAAAGCCAAAGACTGAGGATCTCATATGCTTGGCTAGAGCTGGTTCTGTATTTACATTCCAATTTATGGAAATCAGGGAAGGATTTGTCATCCCTGGTTTTTAGTAGCTGCTTCTCTCAGGCCAGGAGAATTGGTTAGGAAAAGCAAAAAAAAAAAAAAAAGCCCCCAGAGCACTTCACTCCCCGGCCCAGGAAATTCCAATGTTAATGAAGCCACCTGGGAAGGGAGGGGAGGGATCAGATAGATGGGAGAGTGTAGCACCCAGGAATATAGACAAAGTTATTTATCTTGCTTGGTTGAGATTGCCCCTGAGGGTCAGGCCCGCGTCCTGTGCTTGTGCTGTCTCAGAAGCCGTGGTCAGCTCCTCTGCTCGCAGTCCAAAGCCCAACACCAATGTTCCCCGGCTGGGACACCACACTCCAGGCTCCAAAACCAGTTGCTGTCTCCTGGTGACTCCTCCTCCTGTCAGTCCCATTGTTGCGCTGCCTGCATGCACTGGCTGGGCTTCCCCCGAGGTCATTTCAGGGGGTTAGGGCTGCGTCCCATGTTTGCACCATCTCAGGAAGCCGTGCTCAGCTCCCCTGTGCCCAGTCCAAAGCCTGGCACCAAGGTTTTCTGGCTGGGACACTGGCTCCAGGCTCCGAGAACAGTCGCTCCTTCTCCATGGTTGCTCGTTCTCTCATCAGCCACGTCAGTGTGCAGCCAGCTTGTGCTGGCTGAGTCTCTACCGAGGTTACCCCAGGAGGCTAGGGGTAAGGGCTGTGTCCCGTGCCTGCCCCACCTCAGCAAGCCTCAATCAGCCCTGCCACTCGGCACCAGGGAACCACGAGGGCTCAAGACTGTGGAGCCAGATGCCAGTTCCAGAAGTGGTCCCTGCTTCAGGGTGTGGCTTTTCGCTCCCCTGTCACTCAGGTCAACTCCTTAGATTTGTGTTTGATGGCCAGGGCTCGTAGATTCTCATGTGTATGATCGATTCACTTGTTTTTCGAAGTCTTTGTTGCAAGAGGGATCCGTGGTAGCTTCTACCTAGTCAGCCATCTCGGCCCCGCCTCAGCTGGAATCTTAATGGAAGAAGATTTCCAAGGCTTTCTTCCACACTGGTTGGTTTTAACCACCAACATTTAGATTAGCAGTTGAGTGCAAACCTTTTGTGCCATTCCATATCCGATATGTTGGTTCCACAATATATCCCAGAGATAGGACTAAAGCTAGATAATTACAAAAGAAATTAAACTCAGTTAAAAGAAGTAAAGAGTACTGTCATTAGGTTGGTTGCTTGAATGAGTAAAAGTAGTGATCTCACATTTCTTTTTTGAGTTTTCACTGAAAAGTTTTTTTGCACTTTACCTAACATCTTGATTTTTATTCCCATGATGTAAATCTTTGAGGATTTTTATGAGGTTTATAATAATTGTTTCAAGGTACAGGAAATTAATAGATCATTTTTCAAATTGTGAAAGAAAATTATAAATTTTACGTTATGGGAACAGAGAGAGTTCTCTTACCCACAAGACAAAGTCATCTTATTAAATGTTAGAAATCTATGTGCTGTATAATCATAAATATATATATATATATATATATAGTTTTAATGCCTATAGTATGTCTTAAACTATAACTAACCTTTAGAAGCAGCTTGCCTTGTTTCACATAATTGCATCTAGGTGATCAGGCTCACTGAAACACAGAAAGGTAAATGAACATGTCCTATTTCCAAGAGTCCTCAGGACTTGTAACTACGGCTCACGAATTCTGTGACTGTCTTAGCAAGGCTTCTATTTCAGCTTTGATGATGTTGCAGCACATACCGCTCTCTTACAGGATTGATCTACTCTGGCACACTCAGCCTATCAAAGGTTTTTTGCTCAAAGTAACTAATAAAATTGTAGATAAGCACTTTGAAATTTGTATTAATTGGAGTATTCATTTCCACGGTAAGTTGTGTGTTGCCCCAATTTGCAAATTTACCATTAAACCTCCATAGCAATCTGTTAATGGTGTTCTGGGTTGTTTATTTTTGAGAAAATATAACCACCCGTGGGCTTTCTGACTAAAGAGTTGAGTCAAAGAGCTCAGCTTATTTTAATGCTATATTTTTCTAAGTTAAAAAGAAATGTGGGAAACAAAAATAAAGTACGTGTCAATTCATCTCTGCTTTTCAGCTGAAGTAGACTGGAATTCTGAGAAGCACAGAAATTTCTACTTTCTGCCCAAGTTTTTTCTGCATTCAAAATGAGGTAACAGCTGCATCGGTACCCAATCCACTTTTCTGGACAAGAACAGCAGTCAGAGTCTAAGAAAAAACAAAACACGACATGATTGATGGCTCTGAACATTTAAAAATTTCAGTGCTGTTTACTTATACAAAAATCATTTGTTTTTTATTCATATTTTCTACAAATTATTCTTTGAGAATCTACTGTATATGTTTACACCACAGCAGGCTATGTTCAGAGAATATTAATGTGACCAAGTCAGAAACAATCTTTATCCCCATGGAGTTTATATTCTAGAGCTCTGGTCAGAATTACATAATTTCCAATCATGTATTAATTACATTTAATGATGCCTTTGGTAAGTATACAAAATATATTCATGACATTAAAACAGCATGTAGTAGGACATGGGATGGGAGAAAGCTAGAAAAGTCTTTTTTTTTTTTTTTAGTTTTTTCAGAAGAGATCCCAAAGCTGAGCTCTGCAGTATAAACAGGGTAACTAGATCAAGGACAGTCTTTAACGGAGAAAGCATTTTAACATATTTCCTGATTCAGAAAAGAATAAAGTGCATTGAAGTTTTTCTGGTGGTACAGTGGTTAAAGTGCTCAGCTGCTAACTGAAAGGCGAAAGGTTGGTCATTTGAATCCACCAGCTGATCGGTCAGAGAAAGATGTGGCAGTCTTTTCCCATAAAGATTGTAGTCTTAGAAACCCTATGGGGCAGTTCTACCCTGTCCTATAAAGTTGCTATGAGTGGAGTATGGAGACTACCTCCCTGGAGTTCTATGATGAGTCCTGGAGAGAATACTGTAAGAAATAATTAGAAATGTACTTAATTCGGTGCAGATTTAAGGGAAGCCATGAGATAACAAAATATTACACATTAGTAAAATAAAATCTTTATTACTAAATGGTTTTATCATGGTTTTGATCTTTATAAATACTTGCCTAGAGAAACTTGCCAATTATTCAATAAAATTCCCAAGACAGCCATCAGCAAAAGACATATTCCTCCTAAGATTCCAGAAATCAACCTCCATATAGTGGTCTGAAAAACTAGAAAAAGAAAAATAGGGCAAAGACTTAAAGAACAAACAAAGAGACTAAAGTTTTTAAAAACAGAAGCCAATTAGAAAGATCCCAAAAATTTTTTTGATTTTATAACACAGTTCTTTTGTCAATGAAATATTGAAAGATAGACATTCAACTCAGGACTCGACCCGATGCCAAGGTTTCTATGTGGTGTACTTTATTCTTCAGTGAGACTATCCATACATTTTCTGTGCTATCCTCTCTGTCTCTAGAAGACAGTAAAGCAAATTTACCACTATTTTTTAAAAATTGGTAAAGAAGCTTCTACAGTAAGAAGAGATCAATAGGCTCAGCTTCTGTTTTATGAACTTATATAACAGACATTTAGTTTTATTCTCTCAACAAAATGAAAAAATGAAAAGTATGATTGCCATTGGGAAGATGAGAAAATTGAGGGTTCAAGAATGACATTATTTTCTCACAGTGTCAAAGTGAGTAAGTATCCATTTCTTGAGTAAGATATCAAATTAAAGGGTGTCTAGGCCCAGGGAAACCAAACCCTGGTGGTGTAGTAGTTAAGTGCTACAGCTGCTAACCAAGAGGTTGGCAGTTCAAATCTGCCAGGCGCTCCTTGGAAACTCTGTAGGGTAGTTCTACTCTGTCCCATAGGGTTGCTATGAGTCAGAATCGAATCGACAGCAGTAGGTTTCTGGGGTTAGGCCCAGAGTCTTTCATTTAACACTTTCTGTCATTGTCACGGACAATAACACTATCTGGAGTGTGTCCTTCTGCTAATCTTAGTGCAGGCTCTGCTCTGAGAAATGTCTTCCTGCTCATAGCTCTGTGGAGGTATTATAGCGAAGAAATGAGATAGGAGCACTCTGAACCTGGTTGGAGACGTTCCACAACCAATGCGTGGCTAAATACCCTGGAGAGCTGGATTTGTATTCCACTACGTTGAATTATGACACAGAAACAACCTTTACAACAAGAACATTACATTTTCTCTTACCCAAAATTATTTGCTTATGGACTTTCCCCCAGAACAAATCATCCAATATAAATGCAGGATCAATCTTAGGTGATTCCGCATTAACATCAGCACACCCCCAAAGAGTGTTGTTTAATTACAATGGTATAATGAGTCAAATTCTAAATCGGGGTGATCTTTGGATATCACAATACAAATGGCCAATTTTTTAATAAACAGTTTGAACCATTGTGTCATTAATATTTGGCATTCTCTATTTCCATGATAGAATTAAGTTGATTACCATTTAAGCACATAAATTTTCTTCTTTTTCAGAATTTAGCAGTACCTCTATCAAAAACAACTCTTTAAGCCTGTTGGAAGAGCATTACAAAATGTTTTCTAGATTAGAGAATTTACAATCAGAAAATTAAAATCAATGTGGAAATACAGGCACATGGCTAGCCTAAAAACGTCCACTGCATTTATGCCTATTTCTCTTAAAGCTCTGCCCTGATACTAGTCATGTCCCTGAGATATCTTTCCTGGACATGTAATATCTGTATAATCTTATTGGGGGAACGCATACCTGCCATGAGAAATGATGCTCCAAGGCTGATGCAGGAAAGGCCCAGATGAGTATTGTCTGGAGAAGAGTGCCGCTGGATCAGAGAGTTGAGCTGGAGGCTATGGAATTCAAAGGTGCATATGAAGAAATTTAAAAAGAAAAATTGCATATTTAAATAATGTTCTTGATCATCTGTTGGTGAGCCACATATGTGTAGTATGAGCAAGGAGCTGAAAAATGACCAGCTTCTAAAATGTTCTGGATATCACAAAACAGGAAATTCTCACTGTACTTTTGTAAAACGAACCCTACGATTAGCACCAGAGAAGTGAGAGGGAGTCTTTTTTTATATGTTTTAACATCATGGTTATCTAGAAAATGTATTTGGAAAATACCAAAAAAATAGACAAAGGTAAATCTATTTAGAATAATATATCTACACAGGCTTGTATTTTAATCATAATAAAGATTCACTTTGTGTAAAATACTATTTAAATCATTTTACACATACTAATTCATGACTCTTAAAATGACTTGGTAAGGAATATACTAAAGACCCTTGGTAGTTGAGAAAATTGAGGTCCAGTGGGGCCGAGTAATTTATCCAAGGCGCTTAAATTTGAAACCCAGGCAGTCCTGCTCCAGAGCACAAAAGTGCCATATATTTCAAACCAAGCCCAGCGCTCTGTGTCTATATTTTCTGCAGATTTTTATCTCTTTTCTTTTGGACAAAGTGGTTGGTTTAACTACCTCTCATTTCTGTGTTTCCCATCTCTGCCTCATTTAGATCAGCCAGGAGAGGCAAAGGTCAAAAAAGTAGAACCAGAACATCTTCTCATTACTGTTACAGGTTCACACCCATATACACACAAACACATGTACACACACACACACACATACTTGGAGGTCAAAAAGTTAGAATCAGATTGTATTCCCATTTATGAATTTATTTATTTATTTCTTATTAGAATTCACTAAAAAGAAAAGATTTAAAAATCCACTCAGGATTTTTAATCTCCAACCCTATTGTAACTTTCTCATCATAAAACCTCTTTAAACTAATGGTAAGTCTCTGGATGGCACGAATGGTTTGTGCTCAACTACTGACCTAAAGGTTGGCTGTTCACACCTGCCAGCAGCACCGTGGAAAAGAGGCCTGGCACAAATACTACAGCCAAGAAAACCCTGTGGAGCACTTCTACTGTAGAACACACGCAGTGGCCATAAATCACAATCCCCTTGACTGCAAGGGTCTTCTTTTTTTTTTTTTCTTTTGGTGTTAAGGGAATAAAATGGTATAAAAACCAAGTATGAAAGGATGGAGGAGACAAGAACAGTATAGCGACAACAAATATTAGTGTCTTAGAATGTAAACACTCAGGAAATGTTTGCTCTTATTGTGCAGAATAAGAAAAATGAAACTCAAGTATCTGAAGATTAGAACCGAAACCAAATTGATTTGTCCTTCAAACCCCAGGACACTTTTTTTAAATACTTGTGTTTGCTTTCTGTCTTCTCTTTCTGGAAGGGAATCACCATGAGTTCAGAGATATATGTTTTTTTCACTCTTTTATACCAAAGAGCCAGAAGAGTATGTGGTACATGGTAGAAACTCAATAAATGCTTGATAAGAGAATGAATACATGAATGAATGGTACAAAACATGACACTGGAAGAAAAAGGTTTTTTTTTTGAGAAATTACCAGTCTGAGTAATGTTACCGAGACTTGAGATTTACCCTACACTTATGTTCATCCATTACGTTTACATCTATTTTTTTAAGAGCAAGAGAGACTCAAAGAACACTAGATATTTTTTGAGAGCTACCAAAATGATAGACTGTTCATAACTTCAAAAAAAAATTGAATTTTTTAAGGACTATGTCGCTATGAGTTGGAATCAACTCGACAGCACTGGGGTTTTTTAAGGACTATGCAGGGGGCAAAAAAAACCATTAAAAGCTATAATCAATACCCTCAGAGATAAACATTCAGTTAAACCAGAAACACGCGTAGTCAGCATGGAAGCCAAGTAAAGTAAGGTTACGTCTGAGAAATGGTCAATGGTGACTTAGCAATGTGAAGGTTATTATGACTTGACTGAAAACCATTTTGGTTGGAATTCTTATCGTTATCTCCTCTAACCCTCCCTGTAATGCTATTAAGTAGTTACTATTAGTATTCCTATAACAAACAAGAGAAAGAAAAAAGAAGATAAAATTAAAATATAGCCATTTGAAATTGAGAAAATTTCCAACAACTAAAAGGATACTGGGCTTGATTAGCTTATTCTACAAACAGAAAGTTCAAATGGCCAAAAAAAAAGGATTATTTTTCTTTTATATAAAAATAAATACATAGTTAATAAGATGTAGTTTGTCACTTATAAAAGATTATAAATTTTACTACTCTGCCTGTGAAAGCATAATACATAATACATGACATGTGGGTTTATAAATTGTTACCAACTATGGAAATGGAATTTAATATTTATAAATAGGAAAAAAGTTTCAAGTTCTAAGATTTCCAAATTGTTTATTCAAAACTGTGAAGGTGAAAAAAATTTTAAAAAACAAACATTCAACAATTAAAAAGTTTCAGGTAAAGTATGATATGTTATAGAATATTATGTAGCCATTAAAATGAAAATTGAAATAATATTTAAAATATTGGAAAAATCTTGAGTTAAGTAAATGTTGGCTTTCACGTCTTATGTCTGTATTCTTTGAATCAAAATTTTTCTAAAATTTACTTGAAATAATGAGAAAGGTGGTATGATTGTTTACAAGGATGAATTTTCATTGTGATTTACAATAACACATGATAATCATAATTGTAATAAAAAAAGGAAGAGAAATTGTAAAATCTTATATATCAAAAAGAAGAAAAGTTACCTAATTGAGCACAAGTTATTTTTTTATGTTATATTCAGAAAGTGTCAAGAATACAAAATTGTGTTAAGAACAATATTATTTTTTGAAAACTGCCTACAATATAAAGTAATTACAGAGAAATATTATTCACATTTTATATTTGCAATATGTAACATTCTAATTGCATAAATATGTGAATATGAATCTACATTTTTCTGCATATCCATAATAAATGACAGCTTTAGAATAAACCAGAAATAATTTTAGAAGTAAAGTTATTAATCTTTTTAAATGATATATATGTATGTATGTATTTGTATATAAATGTATATGTGTATATAAGTATATTATATATGTATACACACACACACACACGTATATTAGAGCGCAGTTGTTAAGAGATTTGCTGCTAACCAAAAGGTTGAGAATTCAAATCCATCAGTCACGCCTTGCAAACACTATGCAGCACTTCTACTCTGTCCTGTAAAGTCGCTATGAGTCAGAATCAACTCAATGGCAATAGGTGTGGTTTTGGTCTTACATATACATATGTGTGTGTGTGTGTGTGTGTGTGTAGTATAAGTATACACTCAAATCAATATAAAAACAGTTAGAAAATTCATCCAAATATTATTTTTGATAGATCTATTGATGTAATTCCTTTTTCCCTTTTTCAAACTTTCTAACTTTATAATAAGTCATCAACCGTGACACAGAACATCTACCAAGTGTGGGCTGTGTGGCCTGTTGCAACCCAACAGTCATTGCCAGCTAACTGAGCCTGAGACCCTGAGAGGTTCTTGATTGCCACCTCTTGAGGTAAAGTGCTCAATACCATATACTGCAGTTTCTATATGTGTGGATTAATGTTAAAAAAACATTGAAAAGAAAATACACAGACAAGTGGCATTACGATTTGAACAATTTTTTTCTAATTGATTTTATTTTTGTTACACAATTATAAAAAGTCATTTTATCAATATGTAACAAGAACCAGAATATCACTCACACACTTAGGTATTTACACTAGTGGAAATCTCTCCTAAAGAATTAGTTCAATACTTAGATATTCAAAAGGTTGATTGCACAAAGTGCTCATCACTGTGCTATTGATATCAGTTAAAATACGGAGGCAAACAACAACTCAAATGATAGGGCTATTGCCCAAAATGCCTATAATCATGTGTGGCCAGTAAATGATGAAAATGAAATTAAAGTAGTAAAATAGAAACATTATAATGATAAAATGCTAAATGAAAAAAAAAAATTTGAACACGTGATGATGGCAGGTGTTTTTTTGAAAATTAAATAAATAAGACAGCCACAAATTCATAGAAGGGGTGAATCCATGATTAATTCTCTTTATTTCTCAAATTATCAGTATTGGGATTCTGATATCTTACAGAGAATAAATGTGGTAAATAAAATCACTTTATGTAATATATATTTACTCACTTGAAAAACATTTAATTTCTGCATCTAAGACCATGTTGAAGGTGGTGTGATTTTTAAAAGTGATAATCTGCATTGTAAGGATTAAAGATTATATTTGTGTTTATTTATGTGGAAAAGTCTGCATATGCAGTTGAAGTGTTTAATTTAATACATATTTTAGGCATCGTTTTAAAATATGAAGTAAAATCAAACAAACATGAAAAAGCCATATACCTATAGGTCCAAAACACTTGATCCCTTTGGTTCCAGATACTTCAGGCATTCTTCTCCACCGCTGGGATGAAGTTTGAAGTCGCAACTCAGAGTAAGTCACCCTTTCTTCTCTCATTTCTGCAAAACAGAAATACATTGAAGACAACACAAGAGTTTTTTTTACGAATTCATGGAGCAAAAGAATTCCATCACTGAAATAGAGGGTGCATAAAGAGACTGAGTTACAATTAAACTTTGAACAATTTGGAACCTATTTCACCTAAGGCAATATCTTTAAAAACAGAAAATCATTGGAACACAAAAAAGATTTAGAAAATAAGTTGTTATGGGATATGATTTTGGAACTATTACTCAATTAAACTTTTTTTTTAAATTACAGATTACAGTGACAAATTTATGGCACATGTTGAATTCTTTGATACTCACCGCATAATGAAGAAAAGCCAAACTCTCTGCCTGCTGTGGGAAGTCCTCCCAGTTTCACAAAATCTACCTTCTTTTACGCCTTTATATTCCATGACTTCTACCTCCATGTTCACGAGGACACCTAGATTACCTCTTCAATCGTGACCTATTCTTAAGAACCTTCATGCTGTCAATCAAGCATGTCTCTTTTTCTAGTGTATATGTTTTTTCTGCTATATTGCCCCATCATTATCAGGTAATTATTTAAAGTATGACTCAAATTCTACCTCTTTCAAGAAAACTTCCCAAACTTTTGGATAAGAATTCATCTCTTCTTCTCAAGTACTCATCTTGCTGTTTACTCTTCTATGTCAACTAGTCATCACCTTCTGCTTAGTTTTGTGCAATTGTCTCCACACTATGACACACTAGGATGGCAGAAGTCATGTAGTAATAATTTTGTAATTGTCACAATTGCTTATTAGGTTCATTTGTACCTGTTATGATCCCGAAAACTTGAATTTTACATCAAAGTAAAAATTTGATATGTTAAACATGTCCTACATCAAAAGAAAGTTTAAAAGTATTTCAAGGCTTGAGAATAATTTTGGGACTTCAACGGTTCATAGCTATTGCATGTATTACTGAAAATCTAAATCTAATAGAGGGTATTCTGTATGTTTTCCTATTGGAATACTTGGTTTGATCATTTTCTTCAAATCTCTTTCTATATAGATGTTAAGTGTTCACTTTAAAAATGTCCTGTTCATGAGGAGAGAGAGGGGAGGGAACTACTGTGCTCTTTCATCAGAGGGAGAGCAATTAGGAATGTATAGCAAGGTGTATGTAAATTTTTGTATGAGAGACTGACCTGATTTGTAAAGTTTCACTTAAAGCACAATAAAAATTAATTAAAAAAAAAAGTCCTGTTGATCTCATTTCTGAAAGTTATCATATTGAAGTTCAATATTGTCAAATCTGTTCTAGTTTTCCTATCATCTGCCTACGGGCAGCAGTTTGAATTCAGCAGCTGCTCCTTGGAAACCATATGGGACAGTTCTACTCTGTCTTATAGGATCATTGTGAGTTGAAATCAGCTCGATGGCAATGAGATTGGTTTGGTTAGGTTTTGGATAGTACTGGCTCAAGGATAGATCAACAGACCAGAAGAGAGACCAGAAATAGACTGCCAAATGTATGGTAACCTTGATTTTGAAAAAACATCTCTGCAATTCAGTGGGGGAAAATAATGATCTTTTCATTAAATGATGCTTAATAAAATAAAAGTAATTTTGATCTTTAATTTTCACATCATAAGCATACAAATATTAACTTGAAATATCAGTTCCAAAAGAAAATATGTATCTTCATGACTGTGTGAAGAGAAAGATTTCCAAATCAAGACCAAAAGAAAAGAAAAAAAAAAAAAGAGGAGGGAAAGAGGGGTAAAACAGAAAGTATAAATTAATTAGACTTTATTAAATTTACAAGATCTACCCTGAAGTATAATGTTGTCAGTGATAGGATAATATTTATATCCCTACAAGGAAGACCAATTAATATGAATATTATTCAAAGTTATGCACCAACCACTATGTCAAAGATGAAGAAATTGAAGATTTTTATCAAATTCTAGGTCTGAAATTGATCAAACATGCCATTAAATGCTTTGATAAGAGGTGGAGCCAAGATGCCAGAATAGACAGACTCTTCTGGCAAGCCCTCTTTACAACAAAGACTTAAAAAAACAAGTGAAATGAATATATTTGTGGAGAGCTAGGAGCCCTGAGCATCAAAGGCAAGCTTAGACAACGAACTGAGGGGCAGAGGGAGGAAGAGACTGTTCAGAAATGGAGAGGAGTTACCGGACCTGAATCACAGGGAGCCCTCAGACACCATTCCCGGAGCAGTGGTGGTGGGGTGGTACTAGTGTTCAGCCGCAGTTTCCTTAGGGAGATGCAACTAGCCACACAGCCTACTCACAACTCTGGAACCTGAGAAGAACGACACTCTTGGCAAAAGCTAAGTACTTGTGGCTTCAACGACTGAATCCCTGGGCCTGAGATAGACCCTGGTGAGCACGTAGACCCATCCTCCTCGCCTTGCGGAAGGAAAAAATTTGCAGTTGGGGGGAAAAAATAATTTGCTAGCTCCATAGGACAGAAGCGTGGACCTTGAGCACCTTTCTCTTCTGCATGGCCCTGTGTGGGCCTATTTCGGGATAATAGGCCCTTGTTGGCAGACTCCAACCATTTCAGCTGTGCAGTGGAGAGGTGGGTGTTTGATGTTTGACATTGCTTTGCCTATTAAACGAGGCTCTCACCTACCCACATCAGGGACCTAAGGACTTGTAGCTCCACTCAGGTCACTCAGTCACCTGCAACAGGGGTCCAAAGATAACTGTACCTCCCAGTCCTTACAACCAAAAACTTTGGGTGCCCATGGTCCATCTGCAGAACACACCCACCTGCACACTCTAGGGAATAGGGATGTGCTTTCCTCAGAGACACTCAGGGGTCGGTTCTCAGCCCCCTGTCTTGTTCAGAGCATGACCCCCTGTTGCAATCAGACACTGGTATATATGCCAATCACCCATGCCCCTCTAAGACTGTAGGACAGAGCCTGTACCACACACTTGATGATCAGCTACCTGGAAACCTGAGCTGAATTCATACCAGAAAACTGAATGGACTCCTAGACTGATATACTTGGAAACAGCTCTAGCCATCTGGGGACAGGACATCAGAGCTCCAAAGGCAAAAATAATCAAGCTAGATCACTCAAGCAACCCATAAGGGTATGCCAGAACAAACAAAGCAAGCAGCTATGACACAGTAAGCAAGCATAAACTAACACAATAACTTTTGATGGCTTGGCGACAGTCAATATCAAGTCACATAAGGAAACAGGCCATGATCACCTCAACAGACCCTCAAAACAAAGAATCCAGGCATCTTCTAGATGAAAGTGCATTCCTGGAATTACCAGATGCACAATACAAAAGTTTAATACACAGAAACCTTCAAGAAAAATTATGAAGGAAATGAGACAATACACAGAACAAGCCAAGGAACACACAGATAAAAAACAAAATTGAAGAAATTAGAAAGATTATTCAGGAACATAATGAAAAGTTTAATTAGCTGGAAAAATCCATAGACAGGCAGCAATCAGAAATTCAGAAGATTAACAATAAAATTATAGAATTAGAGAACTCAATAGAAAGTCAAGGAGCAGAATTGAGCAAGTAGAAGCTGGAATTTCGGAACTCTAAGATAAATCACTTGACACTAATATATTTGAAGAAAAATCAGATAACAGAATTTTAAAAAATGAAGAAACCTTAAGAATCATGTGGGACTCTATCAAGAGAAATAACCTACGAGTGATTGGAGTACCAGAACGGGGAGGGATAACGGAAACTACAGAGATAATTGTTGAAGATTTGTTAGCAGAAATCTTCCCTGATATCGTGAAAGATGAGAAGATATCTATCCAAGAGGCTCATCAAACTCCACATAAGGTAGAACTTAAAAGAAAGTCACCAAAACATATTATAATCAAACTTGCCAAAACCAAAGTTAAAGAGAGAAGTATAAGAACAGCGAGGGATAAACGAAAAGTCACCTACAAAGGAGAGCCAATAAGAATAAACCCAGACTACTCGTCAGAAACCATGCAGGCAAGAAGGCAATGGGATGACATATTTAAAAAATTGAAGGAAAAGAAGTTGCCTGCCAAGAATCATATATCCAGCAAAACTGTCTCTTAAATATGAAGGTGAAATTAAGACATTTCCAGATAAACACAAGTTTAGGGAATTTGTAAAAACCAAACCAAAACTACAAGGAATACTAAAGGGAATTCTTTGGTTAGAAGGTCAATAATCGCAGGTATCAACCCAAGACTAGAACACTGGACAGAGCAATCAGATGTCAACCCAGACAGGGAAATCACAAAAATAAATCAAGATAAAAAAACGCTCACAACAGGGAAACAATGATGTCGTTATGTAAAAGAAGACAACATTAAAACAATAAAGAGGAACTAAGAAATGTAGTCATAGATCTTTCATATGGAGTGGAAGACAAGGCGATATAAAGAAATAAAAGTTAGGTTTAAACTCAGAAATACAGGGGTAAATATTAAGGTACCCACAAAGGAGGCTAACTCTCCTACTCTTCAAAATAAAATACAAGAAAAAAATAGAGGCTAAGTAGAAACAAAATCAACAACACTGAATAAGAGGAAAAGACAACATAAAAAATAAACTACTCAGCAATTACTCTCCCCCAATGAGACAGCCCGCTTCCTCCCTCTACTCTCTCTTTTCTTGTCCATTTCACCAGCTTCTACCCCCCTCTACTGTCTCATCTCCACTCCAGTCATGAGATGCCAACAAAGTCTGAAGTGTCCACCAGTTCCAAAAAGCTCACTCCTCACTAGCATCCATCTCCAACCCATCGTCCAGTCCAATCCATGTCTGAAGAGTTGGCTTTGGGAATGGTTCCTGTCCTGGGTCAAAAGAAGGTCTGGGGGCCATGACCACTGGGGTCATCTAAGTCTGGTCTTTTTACAAGAATTTGGGGTCTACATCACACTGATCTGCTCCTTCAGGGATTTTCAGTGTGTTCCTTGTCAGGACACTCACTGGTTGTAGCTGGACACCGTCTAGTTCTTCTGGTCTCAGGCTGATATAGTCTCTGGTTCATGTGGCCCTTTCTGTCTCTTGGGCTCATAATTACCTTGTGTCCTTGGTGTTCATTCTCCTTTGATCCAGGTGGGTTGAGACCAGTTGATCCATCTTGGATGGCTGCTTGCTAGGGTTTTAAGACCCCAGATGCCACTCTTCAAAGTGGGATGCAGAATATTTTCTTAATAGATTTTATTATGCCAATTGATTTAGATGTCCCCTGAAATCATGGTCCCCAAACCCCTGCCCCTGCTACACTGCTTTTCAAAGCATTCAGTTTATTCAGGAAACTTCTTTGCTTTTGGTTTAGTCCAATTGTGCTGACCTCTCCTGTATTGTGTGTTGTCTTTTCCTTCACCTAAAGTAGTTCTTATCTACCATCTAATTAGTGAATACTCCCTTCCTTCCTCCCTCCTCTTGTAACCACAAAAGAATGTTTTCTTCTCTGTTTAAACTATTTCTCGAGTTCTTATAATAGTGGTCTTATACAATATTTGTCCTTTTGCAACTGACTAATTTCACTCAGCATAATGCCTTCCAGATTCCTTCATGTCATGAAATGTTTCACAGATTCAATGTTATTCTTTATCAATGTGTAGTATTCCACTGTGTAAATATACCACAATTTATTTACCCATTCATCCGTTGATGGGCACCTTGGTTGCTTCCCTCTTTTTGCTATTGTAAACAGTGCTGCAATAAACATGGGTTTGCATATATCTGTTCATGTAAAGGCTCTTATTTCTCTAGGATATATTCCAAGGAGTGGGATTGCTAGATCATATGATAGTTCTATCTAGGTTTTTAAGGAAGGGCCAAATCGATTTCCAAAGTGGTTGTACCATTTCACATTCCCACCAGCAGTGTGTAAATATTCCAATCTCTCCACAGCCTCTCCAACATTTATTATTTTGTGTTTTTTGGATTAACATCAGCCTTGTTGGAGTGAGATGAAATCTCATTGTAGTTTTCATGTGCTTTTTTCTAATGGCTAATGATCGTGAGCATTTCCTCATGTCTCTGTTAGCTACCTGAATGTCTTCTTGTGAAGTGTCTAGTCATATCTTTTGTCCATTTTTTTAATTGGGTTATTTGTCTTTTTGTAATTGAGTTTTGCAGTATTGTGTATATTTTAGAGGTCAGGTGCTGATCAGAAATGTCATAGCTAAAAACTTTTCTCCAGTCTGTAGGTAATCTTTTTACTCTTTTGGTGAAGTCTTTGAATGAGCATAGGTGTTTGATTTTTAGTAGCTCCCAGCTATCTAGTTTTTCTTCTGCATTCTTAATAATGTTTTGTACACTGTTTATCCCATGTATTAAGGCTCCTAATGTTGTCCCTATTTTTTCTTCAAGGATTTTTATAGTTTTAGATTTAGGTCTTTGATCCATTTGGAGCTCGTTTCAGTGTATGGAATGAGATATGGGTCTTGTTTCGTTGTTTTTCAGGTGGATTTACAGTTATGCCAGCACCATGTGTTAAAAAGACTGTCTTTTTCCCCATTTAACTGACTTTGGGCCTTCAACAAATTTCAGCTGCTCATAAGTGGATGGATTTATGTCCGGGTTCTCAGTTCTGTTCCATTGGTCTATGTGTCTGCTGTTGTACCAGAACCAGGCTGTTTTGACTACTGTGGCTGTATAATATGTTATAAAATTAGGTAGAGTAAGTTCTCCCACTTTGTTCTTCTTTTTCAGTAATGCTTTGCTTATCTGGGGCCTCTTTCCCTTTCATATGAAGTTGGTGATTTGTTTCTCCATCTCATTAAAAAATGTCATTGTAATTTGTATCGGAATTGCATTAAATCTATAGATCGCTTTTGGTAGAATAGACATTTTTATAATGTTAAGTCTTCCTATCCATGAGCAAGGTGTGTTTTTCCACTTACGTAGGTCTTTTTTGGTTTCTTGCAGAAGTGTTTTGTAGTTTTCTTTGTATAAGTCTTTTACATCTCTGGTAAGATTTATTCCTAAGTATTTTATCTTCTTGGGGGCTACTGTAAATGGCATTGATTTGGTGATTCCCTCGTCGATGTTCTTTTTGTTGGTGTAGAGGATTCCAACTGATCTTTGTATGTTTATCTTGTATCTCAATACTCTACTGAACTCTTCTACTAGTTTCAGTAGTTTTCTTGAGGATTCCTTTAGGGTTTTCTGTGTATAAGATCATGTCATCTGCAAATAGAGATACTTTTACTTCTTCCTTGCCAATCTTGATACCTTTTGTTTCTTTGTCTAGCCTAATTGCTCTGGCTGGGACTTCCAGCACAATGTTGAATAAAAGTGGTGATAAAGGGCATCCTTGTCTGCTTCCCGATCACAAGGGGAATGCTTTCAAGCTCCCTCCATTTAGGATGATGTTGGCTATTGGCTTTGTATAAATGCCCTTTATTGTATTGAGGAGTTTTCCCCCTATTCCTATTTTGGTGAGAGTTTTTATCATGAATGGGTGCTGAACTTTGTCAAATGCCTTTTCTGCATCAATTGATAAAATCATCTCATTCTTGTCTTTTGTTTTCCTTATATGATGGATTACATTAATTGTTTTTCTAATGTTGAACCATCCCTGCATACCTGGTATGAATCCCACTTGGTCATGGTGAATTATTTTTTTGAAATGTTGTTGAATTCTATTGGCTAGAATTTTGTTTAGGATTTTTGCATCTACGTCATGAGGGATATAAGTCTATAGTTTTCTTTTTTTGTGGTGTCTTTAGCTTGTTTTGGTATCAGGCATATGGTGGCTTCATAGAATGAGTTAGGTAGTATTCCATCATTTTCTATGCTCTGAAAAACCTTTAGTAGTAGTGGTGTTAACTCTTTCTGAAAGTTTGGTAGAACTCTGTAGTGAAGCCATCCGGTCCAGGGCTGTTTTTGTTGGGATTTTTTTGATTACCTTTTCAATCTCTTCTTTTGTTGTGGGTGTATTTAGTTGTTCTACCTCTGTTTGTGTTAGTTTAGGTAGGTACTGTGTTTCTAGGAATTCATCCATTTCTTCTAGGTTTTCAAATTTGTTAGAGTATAATTTTTCATTGTAATCTGATAAGATTCTTTTAATTTCGGTTGGGTCTGTTGTAATATCACCCATCTCATTTCCTTTTCAGATTATTTGCTTCCTGAGAATCATCCCCCGTATGTCCCTATTCTCTGCAGCGTACAGGAGGGTGGGCTCTGCAGATGGACCGTGGGCACCCAATGTTTTTGGTTATAAGGAGTGGGAGGTTCCATTTATCCTTGGAACACTCTCAAGGGTGGCCAGGTGACCTGAGTGGAGCCACCAGTCCTCAGGCCTCTGATGTGTGTAGGTGAGGATGTTGTTTAATAGGCAAAGCAATGTGAAACATCAAACACCCACCGCTCCGACACATAGCTGAGACAGTTGGAGTCTGCCAACAAGGGCCTATTCTCCTGAAATAGGCCCATAGAGTTCCATGCAGATGGGAAAAGTACTCAAATTCCACTGACTATTTATGCCTGGACAAGAGCCACTTCTGTCCTGAGCTCCCCTGGTTGGTGGAGCTGGCAAATTATTTTTTCCTCCAATTGCAAATTTATTCCTTCTCCAAGTTCAGGAGGATGGCTCTAGGTACTCAACAGGGCCTAGCCCACGCTCAGAGAAATCAAAAACTGAAGCCAGCTTGGGGAAGAGGGGGTGCAATAAAATATACACAAGTACTGCTATAGCTTTTGCCTAGAGCGCCATTCTTGTCTGGTTCCGGAGGTGTGAGTATGCTGTGTGGCTGGCTGCTTCTCCCTGAGGAAACTGTGGCTAAAAGCTAGTGGTAGCCCATTGCCGCTACTCCTGGGAATGGCGGCTGATGGCTCCCCACAAGTCAGGTCTGGTAACTCCTCTCCGCTTCTGAACCGTCTCCTCCTCCCATTGCCTCTCATTCATTTTCTAAGCTTGCCTTTGATGTTCAGGGCCCCCGGCTTGTCTTAAATACTCATTTTACTTGTTTTTTACAGGACTTTGTTGTAAGAGGGCTCGCTGGAAGCATCTGTCTATTCTGCCAGCTTGGCTCCGCCTCTCCCATTCTCTTTTTTAATGATATTTTCAAAGGACTATCCCCCTTCCCCATACCACAGGCATGCAGTGGTAGATTGGAGCAGGAGTTCTGTTCAATTTTTTTTTTTTTTTCCTCTGATTACAGGTAATTTGAAGGTCGTGGTACTCTGTCTCCTGGAAATTTGAAAAGCCGTGATTTCTGTGTGGTTTTATTTTCTTTATTTATTGATTTTACAGATTTTGGAGAAAAGGATATTCAGAATTAGGTGACCCTCTTTGTTCTGTGAGACTACAGGTTTAGCTACTATGCTATTTGTTTAAATTCTTTTACATCCTTACTCTAAAATCTGTTTTATGCTCTTAACCAGTAAATTCTCAACAAATAAACAGTCTAAAATATTAACATGAGATGACTGTGTTCTCAACGTGTTTTATTGAACCCTTTCTGTGTCATAGATTTCATTAAAAAAAAAAAAAAGTAGTCCATAACTGCTCAAAACAAATGCAAGTCTAACAATTATAACTCTGGACCAACTAAAAACATGTGAGAAGGAGGATCACTTTGTGTTTCACAATATAGGCTTTATGAAAAAAAAGTTTTTTTTACTTAGTACATAGACACCCTCCAAGAAAATGGTTAAAGAACCTCAGCAGGCAAGTAGAAAATGTTGGAAGTCCTGGTTAGTACTATATGGAGGTGTTTTGCGGAAACCCTAGTGGCATAGTGGTTAAGAGCCATGGCTGCTAACCATAAAGGTTGACAGTTCAAATGTACCAGGAGCTCCTCGGGAACCATATGGGGCAGATCTACTCTGTCCTACAGAGTCACTATGAGTCGGAATTGACTTGACAGCAATGGGTTTAGTTTTTTTTTTTTGGAGTTGTTTTATCATAGTTCCTAGTAGATGATTTATGTCTCTATGTTCAATACCAATTTATCTCACAGATATGACATGACACAATCCACATTTTATTCTATTTATCTTCAGTAATATTTCTGTGAGTTTTGTATGGCAATTAAATTGGATCTAATTTAGATCTGACTTAGATATAAATTGAAAGTGGAGAAATTAAAAATCTCTATTTTATATTACTTAAAGACTAAACACACACAAAAATAAATTGTATATATTTATTCACATATATTTATAATTACAAGCAAAATTTTAATAAATTGAATACTATAATATATAAAAAGATAGTATATAATGAACAAGTGGAGTTTATTCCAGGAATGAAAGGTTGATTTGACATTGGCAAATAAATTAATGTAATTTGCCATATCAACAAATTCATAAAACAAAAAAAACATATGATCTAAATAGATGCAGAACAATAAATTGACAAAAACACACTTGGATTCCTGATAAAAACTTACCAAAACAGGATTAGAAGGGAACTGCCTCAACCTTGTAAAGGTCATCTACAAAATCCTACAGTTAAGATAAAATGTGAAGATAAAAAAGTGATTGTTTTTGCTCAAAAATAAGACTAGGAGTTCTACTTTCACTACTGTATTCAAGCTTGTATTGAATGTTCTAGTCACTGTGATCAGGCAAGAAAAAGAAATAAAAGGAATCCAGTTTTGAAAAGAAACAGGGAAAGCTGTCTTTTCTCATGGGTAATATAATCACCTATGTTGAAAATCAAATGGAAGCTACAGAAATGCTACTAGAGCTAATAAGTGAGTTTAAAAAGGTTGAAACATAGAAGATAACTACAAAAATCAACTGTATATACACTTGCAATCAAAAATTGAAATAAAAAACATATAATCTATAATAGTATCAAATCAATGCAGTACTTAGCAAAACCTCATAAAAATGTAAAAGGCTGCATATTATTAAAAATTCCATAATATTGCTGAGAAAAATTTGAGAATATTGAGGTAAAAGATATATACATTATTAAAGAGTCAGAAGACTCAGCATTGTTGATATGGCAATTCTTCCAACACAGATCTATAGATCTAATGCAATTCCAACTAAAATCCCAGAAGGTTTTTTTTTTTTGTTTGTTGATTGTCAACATAATTTTGAAATTCATATAGAATGCAAAATACAACAACAGCCAAAACAACTTAAAAATTATCAAAGCTGGAGGGTGATTACTACTAGACTTCAAGATTTTTATACAGCTTTTTTTTTTTTTCAGAGTATTCAGAACAGTGTGCTCTCCATGCAAAATGAGACAAACAGATCTATAAAACAAAATAGGGAGCACAGAAACAGATCCATATGTATATGGAAAATTGATTCTTGACAAAGGTGCATAGGCATTTATGTGGAGTGAGGATAATATTTTTAACAAATGGCATGAGAAATATAGATATACAAAAAACAAGAACAAAAAAAGTCTTTGATTTACCCCTTACAACAAATAGGTCAAATAATTCAAAGTAAATCATGGATCTAAATGCACAATCTAACTATAAATCTTCTAGAAGAAAACAAAGAAGAAAAAATTTGTGGCCTTGATTTAGCCAAAGCTTTCTTAGAAATGATGTGAAAAGCATGATTTATAAATGAACAAACTGATAAAGTGGACTTTGTCAAGATTTAAAACTTCTGCTCTTTGAAAGACACTGCTAAGAGAATGAAAAGACAAGCCTCAGACTGGGAGAAAATTTTTCAAAACATCTGCCTGATAAAGGACTTGTACACAGAATACACAAAAATGATCACAACTCAATAAGAAAGTAAAAATAATAAAACTGGCAACTTATTTGAACAGAAAAGTTACCAAGAAAGAGGTAAACATGGCAAATAAGCAAATAACTAGATATTCAAAAACATAACTCATTAGAGAAATGCAAATTAAATACACAATGAATGACTACTGCACACTTATTAGAACGGCTAAAAGTATAAAGATCATTCCAATGCTGGCCAAGATGTGGAGGAAGTGAGCTCTCAAACACTGCTAGTGGGAATATAAAATGGAACAATCCCTTGGGAAAACAGTTTGACAGGTTTTTAAAAATGTAAACATTCACCACCGTATGATCCAACCATTCTACTCCTAGAAAATTATTTTTATCCAAGAGAAAAGAAGATCTATGTCCAAACACAGTCTTGTGAGTGAATACACATAGTAACTTTACTAGTAATAACCACAAAATGGAAACAACCCAAATGTCTATCAAACAGGGAATGGATGAATTGTGTTCTACCCATAAAATGGAACGCTATTCACCAATAAGAAGAAATCAATTACTGATATACATAACAACACAAATCGATCTGAAAATAATTATGTTTGGCTAAAAAATCCAAACAAAAGATGTACAAACTGCATGGTTCTATATATATAAATTTTATATATATATATATATATATATATATATATATATATACTCACAAAGCTTCAGAAAATGAAAATCTATGCTAACAAAATGCCACACAATGGTCAACCGTGTGGGTAGGAGCCAGACGAAAGTATTACTTGGGGTAACTGGGAGAATTTCTGGGGTGATGTATATGTTATCTACATTGATGAATGTGATGTGTGAGAGTTTCACAAGCGTAGGAGCCCTGGTGGCACAGTGGATAAAGTGCTTAGCTACAAACTGAAAGGTCCTGCTCCATGGGAGAAAGAAGTAGCAGTCTGCTTCCGGAAAGTTTACAGCCTTGGGAAGCCTAGGGGGCAGTTCTAATCTGTCCTATATGGTTGCTGTGAGTTGGAATCAACTTGACCAAAACAGGTTTGGATTTTTTTTTTTTTTTTTAGTATGTGTTGGAGAGGAAAAGGAGCAACGCAAACTCACATAAACTGCTGGTGAGATTATAAATTTTCCCAAGCAACTTGGAATAAAGAAGCCTCACTTTCATTTATGACCTGTCCTCATAAGTGTCATCCCATAACTTTGGCCATATTCTATTGCTCACACAGATCAACCTTAACAGAATATGGATGATTATCATAAAAGGGTGTCCATAGCAGAATCAGGGACCAGTAGGGGCCATCTAGGGGGCTGAATATAGAAGCACAGCCTTGCCCACCAATTATATCTGTTCTTCCCACAGGCAAAATTCATTCATCACCTTCTGCGGCCCCCAAAATTATCATCCTATTACATCATCAGCTCGAAGTTCAGAAACTCATGAGATCCAGGTGTGGACGAGGCTCATAATGTGTCATTCCTTAAGTTTATACAAATAAATAAACAATAAGCATTTATTATTTCTGGAGGACAGGAATCCTTAAACAGCTTAGAGGGAGGAATCTGGCTCAGGATCTCTTATTGCTGTCGGGAAGTCTGCTGGGCCATAGTCATCTGAAGGCTTCACTCTGGCTGGAGAGTCTGCTTCCAAGAAGGCTCACTCACATGGCTCCTGGCAAGAGGCCTCAGTTCCTAGTGGCTTTCCATAGGAGGCTTCCATCCTTATCACACAGTCCCCTACACAGGGTGTCTCACAACTTGGTAACTGCCTTCCCCCAGATCAAGAGATCTAGGAGAAAGTAAAGGGGCAGAATTCACACTTTCTTTTACAACCTAGCCTCAGAAGGAACATGCCATCATTTCTACTGTGTTCTATTGGTCATACAGATCCAACCTGATACCAAGTGAAAGGAAATTACATGAAGGCACAAACATCAGAAGGTGAGGAATATTGGTGAGATCTTGCAGCCTGGTTACTAGAGACTGATAAACTAAGTCAAAACTGTTTTTTATACTGAAAAATGTGTAGGTCTGTTTACAACTGGCAAGAAATGACCCAGAAAAAGGAAAGGCAAAGTAGAGAATAGGATTGGTGATTTTATATGCTCATTTGTACATTTTGACAGAGGTTGGCAAGCTACAACCTATAGGTCAAATCTACCCTACCATCTGTTTTTGTAAATCAAGTGTTTTGGAACACAACCAAACCATTTATTTACATATTATCTATGACATCTTTAGCTAGGCAATGCCTGAACTGAGAAGTTGAAACAGAGACTAACCCACAAAGCTGAAAATGTTAACTATACAGCATTTGCTCAAAACATTTTAACCCTTGTGCTAAGGTATAAGGGGAAAAGATTCAAAACTATGGAAAAGGAAAAGGAGGTTTACGTGTTCCAAAGATTTCTCAGGGTTAGATAACTGAAAAGAATCATAAAGCTCAGTAGATCATAGCTGGCTGAGGCTTTCAATGAATAATAATAATAATAATAATAATAATGGGATACACAAGAGAATTTATGTAAGCAGTGGGGCTCCAAAAGGCATCCAGGAATAAGTTCCCAGGGTCTTTCTTATTTGTACAAAGACATATTTCAACTTTAGATTGAACTACTGATATCTGTGTGATAAAATATGATTTTAGGAAAGCTCCCAGTTTCCTGAAAGCTTTACTCCATCCACGTCATTAAGGTCGACTCTACTTTGAGGGGGCAGCTCTTCCTCAGTCATCTTTTGAGTACCTTCCAACCTGGAGGACTCTACTTATAGTACAATATCAGACAGTGTTCCGCTGCTGCTACTCATAAGGTTTTCACCGGCCAATGCTTTTCAGAAGTAGACTGCTGGGTCCTTCTTCCTAGTCTGTCTTAGTCTGGAAGCTTAGCTGGAACCTGTGCTCCATGGGTGACCCTGCTGTACCTGAACACCCATGGCATAGCTTCCAGCATCACGGCAACGGGCAAGCCCCCACAGTACGATAAACTGACAGACACTTGTATTATTGACTATGCAAAGGCATTCGACTGTGTGGATCATAACAAATTATGGATAATATTGCAAAGAATGGGAATTGTAGAACACTTAATTGTGCTCATGAGGAACATTTACATTGATCAAGAGGCAGTTGTTCGGACAGAACAAGGGATACTGAATGATTTAAAGTCAGGGAAGGTGTGTGTCAGGGTTGTATTCTTTTGCCATAACTACTCAATCTGTATGGTGAACAAATAACACGAGAAGGTGGACGATATGAAGAAGAACGGGGCATCAGGATTGGAGGAAGACTCATAAACAAGCTGCGTTATACAGATGAAACAACCTTGCTTGCTGAAAGTGAAAAGGACTTGAAGTACTTACTAATGAAAATCAAAGACCACAGCCTTCAGTATGGATTGTACCTCAACATAAAGAAAACAAAAATCCTCACAACTGGACCAATGAACAATATCATGATAGATGGAGAAAAGATTGAAGTTGTCAAGGATTTCATTTTACTTGGTCCACAATCAACAGCCATGGAAGCAGCAGTCGGGAAATCAAAAGACACATTGCATTGGGTAAATCTGCTTCAAAGGACCTCTTTAAAGTGTTCAAAAGCAAAGATGTCACCTGCAAGACTAAGGTGCGCCTGACCCAAGCCGTGATATTTTCAATCACATCATATGCATATGAAAGCTGGACAATGGATAAGGAAGACCAAAGAAGAATTGACACCTTTGAATTGTGGTGTTGGCAAAGAATATTGAATATACCATGGACCGCCAAAAGAACGAACAAATCTGTCTGAGAAGTAATACAACCAGAATGCTCCTTAGAAGTAATGATGGCGAGACTGTGTTGGACATGTTGTCAGGAGGGATCATTCCCTGGAGAAGGACATCATGCTTGGCAGAGTACAGGGTCAGCGGAAAAGCGGAAGACCCTCAACAAGGTGGATTGACACAGTGGCTGCAACAATGAGCTCAAGCATAACAACAATTATAAGGATGGTGCAGGACTGGGCAGTGTTTTATTCTGTTGTGCATATGGTCACTATGAGTTGGAACCGACCCACGACACCTAACAACAACAACCAGCAGTTTGCAACAGTCTTTCACGCCCATCTAGGCAGGTAGTGACGAGTGGATGTCTAACCAGTTGTCTCAAGTACAAACTATGCACACTATAAATTGGTTAGTTAGTCAGTCCACTGCCCTTGTATTGACCAGGAATAAGAGAACAATTTTTGGAATCCCTAAAGATAAGCAGAGAGCTGCCCCAGTCCATATAGGTCAAATAACTCCATCCTTTTCAGGTATACTATGTGAGATTGCAGATGTCATTATGGCGGAGCTAAGAATTAATACACTAGAAAAAATGAATTTCTTGTCAGGGCATATGGGATTTAAATTATCAGCTATCTAATCAGGATTCAAAAGGCAGTGATTAAATTTAATAAGCTAAGAAATAAAAGTTACTTTTTTTAGGGGCATGTTGGCAGCGAGTTTTTTGGTTGTTGTTGGTGTTATGAATTGAATTGTGTACCCCAAAAATATGCACTGTAAATTCTAACCTCTATGCCTATGGTTTTAATCCCATTTGAGAATGACTTTTCTTTGTTATGTTAATGAGACAGGATTAGTGTAAGGTATAGCCTGAGTCAATCCCTTTTGAGATCTAAAAGTTAAACAAGCAAACTAGTAAGCAGAGATGGGGTAAGAAAGATAACAAGACACACACGGATTTGCAAGGAACCAGGAGGCAGAAGCTGAAGAAACAAGGGCCTTTCTCCAGAACTGACAGACAGAGAAAGCTTTCCTCTAGAGCTGGCATCCTGAATTTTGACTTCTATCACCTAAATTATGAAAAAATAAATTTCTCTCTGCTAAAGTCACTCACTTGTGGTATTTCTGTTAGAGCAGTACGAGGTAACTAAGACATTTGGTGTGGTAGGAAATATTCTAAGATGGTCCATAAGATTCCTGCTTCCTGGTATAAATGCCCTCTATAACCCACCCCACCTCGACTGAGCGTGGGACATTGACTATGATGGCATGTTACTCCTAGGATAAGATTACCTTACATTGCAAAGGTGAGAAAAATTTTCAGATACAATTAAGTTGATTTGGAGTTAATTAAAAGCCAGGCAAGACTGGGTGGGCCTTATCTAATCAGATGAACATTTTAAAAGAGAGTCTAGAGGTCAAAGATCCAAGAAATCAGAGATACTTTCCTTTTGCCTTTGAAGATGCAAGCAGCCATAATGTGAATTACCTGCAGAGAGCGGTAGCCACTAGTTGCAAGACTTTTAGGAAAATCTTTGTTTTTTGATTGATTGGAGAATAAGATCTCTAAAGCACATGCAAATGACTCTCTTATTGATGGGTAAGCATGAGGCGAGAAAGTTCTGGGCACCCTGGACGACTTGGATTCTCATTCCCCTTGTAAAATATGGAAGCAGTCATATTAGGAACACATATTTCCAAGTAATGGCAAAAAACTTCAATTGTTCTTCAGAATTTAGAGTATTAAGGAAAAGAGACAAAATCGGTTTTGCTCTGAAGCTGGATAACACATGTGAGGAAACTGTCATCTACCGTATAGCAATGGAACTTTCAGCTCTAAGCAAATACATATATATATATACACACACACCCAGAAAGAGCTAACAGAAAGCATTGAAAATATTTTTACTCTTAGAAAGGTGAAGACGGGCTTTCCCAATTTAGTTATGTCATATGAAGCATTGAAATGAGGTTGATATATATTATGTGGTGTTTTAAGTTTTACTTAAATTTGTGCAGAGATAATGTGTAAAAAAAAGCTGCATGAACCTATGAAACTACAGTACATTTAACAATAAACACATAGAATAAAATCTAAATATTCATAACATTGTTTATCTTGGTGCTTGAAAAATTCAAGTACAGGCACAGAAATTTAATCAATTTTAAATATGTGGATTCAAATATGTACAAATTGTATAATAAGACAAAATATTGAAAAATTTATAGAACTAAGAAGTAGATAATTAGTAACAATATAAGAGATAAAAGGTAAACCTGAACCCGCATTGTTCCCCAACCCCAAGAAACACTTAATAAGCTATTGCTTACAGATAAAACCATGTTTCTCCGCACATTCTTCATCCAAAATACTATCACTAACATACAACATGCAGTTCTGTTGATTTAGAGGCGGAAACAATGGAAATCTGTAATGAAGACAAAAATGTTAGCATCTGGGAAACGGGTATGGAAATGCTCAGGTGCGATGATGATTCAGATTAATGATAGAACTCTCAGAAGCATTTAGATGAGATATTAACATACGGAATCATTCTTTGTTTTTAAACTATGGTTTTCAGTTTTCAGATTACATTGTTGCACAAATCTTAATTAAAAAAAAAATCCCTCTAAAAGAAATAGTATTGGGACTAGAGATTTTTGGTTATTGTTCTTCTCTTTACTGTTAATCATTTTGATGCATAATATACTTTTATTTTGTTTAAAAATGCATTACCTGACTTAGTCTAGAGAAACAAATCAGAGCTTATAATTCACCATTGTATTATGTGGAAATACATGTTTATGAATGAAAATAACATTTAAAGTTTACAAACATACTGAAGATAAACCCAGAATATTTGAAACATTGGGAGCATGTTGAGAATTTAAGCTCCACCAGAATAAAGAAAGAAAGGCATATCCTGCTGTATCTGGACTGCCGGGACTGCTGAGTCAGCGCTCGGGTGTATGTGAGTATGTGAGGATGTGTGCCTGTACGGGCACGTCTATGTGTTTGCACCAAGGAAAAATGGAAAAAAAAAGTCAAAAGTTATTTTATGGGCCCAGAACACTAAAGTTCATGTGACCTGAGCATGAACTTGAATTTTCTGGATTGGCCTGCAATTGTATTCTGCTATACTATTTTCTGTAACCTCACGCCCTGGGCATGCGATTACTGCAGTGCTCCTGGGTGTTACCTGCACTGATATGATCTAAGCATAAACTCAGAAAGAGTAGAAAAGGCAGCACCAGGCTGCCAGAAACTTACAGATCCCGGGAGAGAGCAGAGCCGTCCTCCCACAGCCACGCACCACGTCTTTCATTGTAATAAAGGAGTCCAATCCAGTAATGACGTCCATCGGAGATCCTAAAGCTCTGTTTGGAAACAGAGACAAACACTGTAATCTAATTTAAATGTACTCTGGGAACAGTGTATTTTTAAGAAAGTTAATGTCAGAGCATCAGAATCAGCCTATCAATCGCACAAACTGAATTCATTATTGACTTCTAATTTAGAAGGTACAGCTCTGTGGCTCATATTACACATTTAACACACCCATTCATTTATGGAGGAAAAATACCACAAAATCTCACTGAAGGTCTAAAAACATTGTTATAAAAATATAGAAAACATTACCTATCCTGTGAGTTAGAGTTCTCATGAACATCCCTGTACAGGGGATCCGAAATCCCCATCTCAAAGCCTGTAAAATCAACACTATCTCGAGGGATAAATCTCCTGGGTATGACCTACTCAGCCTTTATTCAGCTCAGCCTCTGCATACATCTAGGGCAATTTATACTTTTTCTGTGTTGTTGTTAGCTGCTGTCCATTTGTTTCCAACAAAACACTGCCCAATCCTGGGCCACCTTCACAATCATTGTTAAGCTTGAGTCCATTGTTGCAGCCACTGTGTCAATCCATCTCACTGAGGGTCTTCCTCTTTTTAGCTCACCCTCTACTTTACCAAGCATAATGCCCTTCTCCAGGGACCGGTTCCTCCTGATAACATGTCCAAAGTATGTGAGGCCAAGTCTTGCCAGCCTCGCTTTCAAGGAGCACTCTGGCTGTACTTCTTCCAAGACAGATTTGTTCCTTCTTCTGACACATCATGGTATATTCAGTATTCTTCACCAACATCATAATTCAAAGGCATAGGTCTTCCTTATTCATTGTCCAGTATTCACATGCATATGAGGCGGTTGAAATACTGCAGCATGGGTCAGGCACAGCTTAGTCTTCAAAGTGTCACTTGTGCTTTTCAACACTTCAAAGAGGTCTTTTGCAGCAGATATGCCCAATGAAATATGTCGTTTGACTTCTTGACTGCTGCTTCCATGGGTGCTGATTGCATGCAGATCCAAGTAAAATGAAATCCTTAACAACTTCAATATTTTCCTTGTTAATTATGATGTTGTTTTTGGTCCAGTTGTGAGGATTTGGGGCGGCTTTATGTTGAGGTATAATCCATACTGAAAGCTGTGGTCTTCGATCTTCATCAGTAAGTTCTTCAAGTCCTTTTCGCTTTCAACTAGAGAAGTTCTGTCATCTGCAAATACTAGGTTGTTAACGAGTCTTACTCCAATCTTAATGCCACATTCTTCTTCATATATTCCAGCTTCTCAGGTTATCTGCTCCACATACATTTGATTAAGTATAGTGAAGGGGTACAATCTTAACACACACCTTTCCTGACTTTAAACTATGTGGTATTCCTTTCTTCTGTTCAAAGGGCTGCCTCTTGGTGCATGTACAGGTTCCTCATGAGCACAATTCAGTATCCTAGCATTTTATTCTTCATAATTTTACTCACAGTTTGTTACGATCCACACAGTTGAACGTCTTTGCATAGTCAAAAAAAACACAGGTAAACATCTTTCTGGTATTCTCTGTTTTCAGCCAAGATCCATCTGATGTCACCAATGATATCCCTCATGCCACACCTTCTTCTGAATTGAGCTTGAATTTCTGGAAGTCCTCTGTTAGTATACTGCCAAAACCGTTTTTGGGTGATCTTCAGCAAAATTTTAGTTGTGCGTGATATTAATGATATTTTTTAATAATTTTTGCATTCTGTTGGCTCCCTTTTCTTATGAATGGGACCTTAGGAATTGGTAAGTTTTATGACCAGACCCTCTCTATTTTCCCTACAGTGTATTCCAGAAACATGACAGAAGCTACATAATTATAAAAGAATTTATCAATTCAGTTAAAATAACTAAATATTCCAAAGTCATTTAGTTGGTTCTTGGAATAAAATGGTTAAGCAATGATCTATTACTTTGAAGTCATCCAGAAAATTTCTTTCACTTCATCTGGCATATTGATTTAATTCCTAGATGTAATTCTTTGAGAAATGTTATGTAGGTTTTATAGTGATTGCTTCAAAGTACAAAGTTAATAATCATTATTCAAATACAATCACACATTTACTCTCTGATTAAAGACTTGGTTCAAAATCTTCAGCTTACTTAGATATTATGTTTTCTGGAACAAAGAAAATGTGGAAACACGAGTACATACAAATTCATCTTTGCTTTCCAGCTGAAGAAGACTGGAATTGTGAGAAGCACAGAAATCCCTACTTTCTGCCCAAGTTTTTTCTTCATTGGAAAAGAAGTAACAATTGCATCGGTACCCAATCCACTTCTCTTGGCAAGAACAGCAGCCAGAGCCTAAGATGAAAAATAAAACATGACTGATGACATTGGAGATTTCTAGTATTTGTATTGCTCTTTATTCATTCAAAAACCATTTGCTATTTATTTTTTTCTCTACAACTAGTCTTTGAGCACACACTACTACACGCACTGCAGTGTGCTACGCTCAGGATTATAAATGTGAACAAGTCAGACACGATCATTTTCCTCATGGAGATTATATTCTAGAGGTAGAGTAAGACATATAATTACCGATCATTTATCAATTATATCATGATATTTTGGTAAGTATACAAAAAAAATTTATATATTCATTCAGAAACTGTACTTTAAGCTGGCTCTTACTGTATAATTAGATTTTAAAATTGCAGAAATCTGGGCACTACAATCTGAGACATAACTACTAATGAAAGTATAGGTACATTAAAAAAAAAAAACTAGTTACAGGAGAAATATTCTATAATGGAGATAAGAAAGTATGGGTTATGAGCAGACAAAGGCCAGGAATTAGGATTAACTAAAAAAAAAAAAAAAAAAAACTAGTGCCTTTCGATGGCACTAGTTTTTTTTTTTTTTATAATATTTACTGTAGTTTATTTATAATTTGTTAGTTAATAACATGTATTCACAGAGGACAGAAATCTGTTATCTCATGCTAATATCCTTATACCTCCCAGAAAAAAAAAAACAAAAACCCAGTGCTGTCGAGTCGATTCCGACTCATAGCGACCCTATAGGACAATCCTTATACCTATAACATATAAATGATGTGCTCTCAATGTAATTTTATCATTCCTACACTACAGAACAGTGGAATGAGACTGTCCTAAAATTAGGGAAGTAAACTTATATTACCATATGTGATAAGCTATCATGCTACTCTCTGTTAAAAAAAAAAGAAAAGAAAGAAAGAAACTGTCTCTTTTAATGTTCTACCAATACTGAGCATTTCCAAACATTGGAGCCTACCTTCTTGGGGTTCTACGGTGGATCCTGGAGAGGATGCTGGCTGAGTACTTTGTGTGGAAAATGCTGTGAGAAATTTTTAGAAATTTACATAATCAAGTACAGGTTTAAGTGTATCCCTGAGATAATATCACACACTAGCAAAATTCAACACTTACGATTTATCATAGCATTCGTCTTTCTAAGATGCCAAAAAACTTACAGTTTTTCAACAAAATTCCCAAAGTAGCCATCAACAAAAGGCACACTACTGCCAAGGTTCCAGAAATCAGGTTCCATAAATTGTTCTGAAAAGCTGTAGAAAAAGAGAGAAAAGGCAAAGACTTAAAGAGCCAATGCAGTGGCTGTAGTTCTTAAATGCAAAACCAGTGAGAGAAAATCCAGAACTGTCAGGATCCACAGCACACATATGTAGAGAAACATTGGAGTCTTTGGGTCTTTTATGTGCTAACACTATCATCCAATACCAACTTTTTTGTGTGTGGGCGTTAAATTATTCCTCAGTAAGATTATCCACACATTTTCATCTCTACCAACTCTGTAGGTATATTTAACATTAGATTTTTTCTTTGTTTTTAATTGGCAAAGAAATGTAGAGATCCAGTGCAAAAAGAGATCAAGGGGCTCCAACTTCTGTTTTATGTGCTTACATTACAGGCATTTACTTTTATTCTCTCAGGAAAAATCACAAGGTAAATAGCCTGGTTCCCACCAGGTCGATGAGAAAATTGAGGGTCCAAGAATAACATCATTTTCTCAAGGTATCAAAGCTAGCAAGTGTGCAAGTCAGACATAAAATTCAATCCTGTCTAAGCCCAGTGTCTTTCATGTACCGTACTCTACCACTGTCACTGGCAATAACACTATTGGTGGTATGTCTTTCTGCTAATCTCAGTACAGCAATGCTTTGAGGAATATTTTCCTGCTCATAGCTCTGTAGACCTAGTATAACACAAAGAGAGGAGCAGCTTGGAACTGGGGATGACAGATTCCAAAACCAATGTAGAGAGTAATTCTCTGGAGTGCTGAGTTCACTTCCTAGTATATTGAATTATGATATAGAAACAACCCTTTTTTTTTTTTTTTTTTGCTCTTACCCGAAGTTACTTGGTTATGGCCTTTCTCCTGAAACTATTCAACTTTAGGAGATGATGCATGGACTTTAGCATACTCCCAAAGAGTAATGTCACTGAAAATAATACAATTTTCAGACAGTCTGGGTGACATTTGGGAGTTGCAAGATAAGCGCTAAAAAAATAAAATAAACACTTTTAAGCATTGTATCATTTATATCTGACATTATCTTTTTATTCCTGTGCTAGAATTATATTGATCATAATATAACCAGATGAATTCATTTCTCATTTAGAATTTAGATGGACCCATATCAGAAGCCATTCTGTTGGAAAAGCTTTCCAGGCTATTTTTCAGTTACAGAATAATGAAACAAGAAATTAAAATAAATGTAGCAGGTACAGACACAGGGAAAGACTAAAAAATTCACTGTGCATTATAACCCTTTCTCTTAAAGCTCTGCCCTTAAATTAGCCATGTCCGTGGGCTGCCTTTTTTGCGTCCCTTTATCAGTTGATTTTCTGACTGGAGGCACACGTACCTGCCATGAGAGATGAAGTCCCAAGGTGGATGCAGGGAAAACACAAGGAGTGCTTGTTGGGGAAGAGTGGTGTTCGATCCCAGAACTGGGCTGGAAGCAAAGGAATCTGGAGAAATTCAAAAGAAAAAGAGAAAGAAAAAAATGTGTATTTACAGGATGTTCCTGAAGCATCTACTGGTGAGCCACATATGTGTAGTACTGAGCAAGAAGCAGTAAAACTACCAGCTTCTAAAATGTTCCGGATATCACAATACAGGAAATTCTCACTGTATTTTGCAATAGGAACCCTTTGATTAGCAGAAAAGAAGATGAGAGGGAGTTTGTGTTTTGTTTTTACTTTTAGTGTTTCAACATCAAAGTCATCTTCAACATATATTTGGAAAATATCAAAAAATGGACAAACAAAAGGTAAATTTACTTACTGCAATAAAATTCTACATATAATTTTCCTATTTTAATAATAATAAAAATTAATTTTGCATGAAACACAGTTTAAATCTTTTTAAGTATAATAACTTACATGTTTAAAAAAATGACTGGATAAGGAAGATACTATACATATCCTATTTTACCAGTGAGAAAATTGAGGCCGAGTAGGGCTAAGTAACTTGTCCAAGATTACTTAGGTTTGAAACTTAAGCAATCAAACCCATTTCTCTGTATTTATTATTTTCTGTGGATTTTTATTTCTTTTCTACTAGACAGACTTGTTGGTCTAACCGTGTCTCATTTCTGTATTTCCCATTCCAGCCTCATTAAATCAGCCAGGGCTGGCAAAGGAAAAAACGTAGAACCAGAGTATCTTCTTGTCTTAGGGTTCTCCAAAGAAACAGAACTGGTGAGACCTATGTATCTAGAATGAGAGAAATTTACTTCAAGAGAAGTGCTCACACAATTATGGGGCTTGAAAGTTCAAAAGTCATAGGTCAAGTGACAGGCTGAAGACTTCTGCTGATCACGGGATTGTAGGGGCTGGCCAGTCCAAAATCTGTAGGTCAGGCACCAGGGGGAGACTACCTCAGGCTTGCGTCCCAAGACCTGTAGGTCAGATGAGAGAAAAGTAGAGAGTTGAGAAAGAAAGAGGGAGAGAGTTCTGCCAAAGTATCTGTTAATAGCCTGAAGGCAGACAATAACCTAAGGAAAACCACTTTCAACCAGTTGATTGATTACATTAGATTACATTACACAAGATTGTTACATTATGTTATAGAGCAGCAAGTAGTCTAGTATTTGACCAAACCACTGGCAATCATAGCTTAGCAAAGTTGACACATACAGTTAAATATCAAACCTCTCATTGCTGTTATATGTATATAAGCACACATGCATCTGTGCTCCAAAGCTCCCTCTCCTGATGTGATGGCTAAAGTGTGTGTCAAGTTGGCTGGGCCACGATTCTCGGTGCTTTGGCCGTCATGATGTAATTCGACAGCTATGTAATGATGTAATTACCTCCATGATGAGATCTGCTATGAGCAGCCAATGAGTTGAAAGGGAATTTCCTTGGAAGCATGGCCTGCATTCATTATATGTGAACTTTCTGGCAAAGCTCACTGACTTTTCCTCACCCTGGATCCTGCTGCTGTCTCCAGTTCTGTTCATCTGACCTCTAGTTCTTGGGACTTGAGCTAGCAGCTTACCCACCAATCTTGGGATTTGTCAGCCTCCACAGCCTGTGAGCCAGAAGCCTGTTTTCTCACCTGCAGATCTCAGCTACATGAGTCAGGAGAAGCCTCCAGGCTAACCCATGGCCTTGGACCTTCTAGTCTCTACAACGATGTGAACCATTTCCTAGATATAAATCTCTCTCTCTCTCTTTGTATATAAATATGTATGTATATATGCTGAAAAAAACCAAACCCTTTGCCATTGAAGTGATTCTGACTCATAGCGACCCTATAGGACAGAGTAGAACTACCCCATAAAGTTTCCAAGGAGAGCCTGGTGGATTCAAACTGCTGACCTTTTGCTTAGCAGCCATAGCACTTAACCACTACGCCACCATGGTTATATATATATGTGTATATATATATATATGCTTGACTGGTTTTGCTTCTCTAGAGAACCCAACCTAAAACACCTGGTTTAAGCCCACACTTCAATACTTCACTCACTTTGCCTTGAAATCTTCTTTCAACACCTTAAACTCCAATGTTCCAGTCCCTTAAGATCCTTTGAACATGACTGTAGCTGTTCTAATTAACCCTATTTTTACTAATATGTTAATTATTATAATTGTTTATTGTGTTATCTCATCCAGATAATATTTTTTTATTTCAATTAACATTCTTATGTCTTCAAAAGAGGACATTAATGGGAATTTCAAATGTAAGAGAGATAGGTAGAATGGGCATCTTGAGAGCAGGAACCTTCCTTAGTCCATAATGTAGTTTCTGAACATACAATCTACCGTTCATCTCGTATAAAAGCAAACTCCAGAATAAGTTTCATGGACTTTTTGATTTGTTTTGTTTTCTAAGCGCTACAATTTACCTATAGAGTGCAAAATGTTAACACACTTGGCTGCTCACAGAAAGGTTGGAAGTTCGAGTCTACCCAGATGTACCTTGGAAGACAGGCCTGACAATGTACTTCCAAAAAATCATCCATTGAAAATCACATGGAGTATGGTTTTACTTTGATACACCTGGGGTCACTATGAGTCAGAATCAACTTGTCGGTAACTAAGCAAAATCAAAAACCAAACCCATTTCTGTCAAGCTGATTCTGACTCATAACAACCCAATAGAACAGAGTAGAACTGCCCCATAGGGTTTCCAAGGAGCGCCTGGTGTATTTGAACTGCTGATCTTTTGGTTAGCAGTCTTAGCCCCTAAGCACTTCACCACCAGGACTTCAACAATAACTAGTATGTTTTTTTTACTATTCCTATAGATGAACCTTTTTGTAAAGATAAGCGTTTCATCAACAACAACAACAAAACAAGATTTGTGGCTTGATTTCTTAGCTTCCATGAATTCAAAAATTTTTCATCTTTTTAATTTGTGTACATTGTGTTTATAAAGTTGCTTTTACTCAACCACTGTAATTGCTAAAATCTAGATCCTTATTGAAAAAATGTGAATATGAAATTTTCTTCTTCTAGCTTTGATGCAAATCCAAGTTGAGAGACATACAGTTTATAAGGATACTTTGCATAATTTGAAACCTATCGTCCCTTTTTTTTTTTAACACTTTATTCTGTTTTAGGTGAAAGTTTACTTAGCAAATTAGTTTCCCATTCAACAATTTATACAAAATTTTTTCTGTGACATTGGTTGCTATCGCAACAACGTGTCAGCACTCTCCCCATTTCAACCCTGTCTTCTTCATTTCCAGTCCTCCTGTTTCCCTGCCCCCCTTGACTCTTCATCTTTGTTTTTGGTCTCATATAGTTGATTGTTCTAAGGTACACATTCCTCATTCGTGTTATTGTTATTTTTTAATAGGCCAATCCACTATTTGGCTGAAAAGTGACCTCGGGAGTGGCTTCAGTTCCAGGTTAAAAGGGCGTCTTTATCAATTCAATAAGTTTGGTATTTTTTTTATAAATTTGAGTTTTGTTCTACATTGTTCCCCCCATTCTAACCAGGATCTTGCATTGTATGCCTAGTCAGAGCATTCGTTAGTGGTTGCCAGGCACTATTAGTTCTTCGGGTCTCAAGCTAGAGGAGGCTGTGTTTCCTGTGGGCCATTAGTACGACGGACTACTTGCTTCCTGGAGTCTTTGGTTTCCTTCACTCTCCTTTGCTCCAGATGGGAAGAGACCAGTAGTTATATCTTGGACGATCACTCGCAAGCTTTTAAGATTCCCAGAGCCTACTCACCAAACTCTTACGTAGAACATTATATTCATGAACTGTGCTATGCCAGTTGACCTAGTTGTCCCCCAAGACTATGGTCTTTAGCCTTCAAGCCCGTTAACTTAGTCCCACCAAATGTTTGGATTTATGTCTAAGAAGTTTCCACAACTGTGCCTTCTGTGTGCTCTATTTTATGTATGAGTATATTCAAATGCCCACAACTATACCTAAATGTACACACCTACTCCCATACACCCTCCCACACCTATGAAGCAACATATCTACCTATGTAACCACTCACAAATTTTTCGTTGTCATTACTGTTGTTGCAGAATTGTATATGTTATAGCATCTACCACAGTTGTCCTTTATTCTTAGGTATCCCTCAGTGTCTTCACTTACCTTGGTCACGTTGTGCTGACTTCTCCAATATTTTCTGTTGTCTTCACCAGAATTAACACGTGTCTACTATTTTGTAAGTGGTTCTCCCTTCCTCCCCTCCCATCCCTAGTAGCCATCAGAGAATGTTGTTTTCTGTGTGTAAACCTACTCTTGAATTTTTATGAAGTGGTACCATGCAAAGTTTGTTCTTTTGTGATTGATTTATTTCACTCAGCATAATGTCCTCCAGATCATCCACGTTATGTTTCACACACTCTTCATTATTCTTTATCATTTCAAAGCATTTCATTGCATGTGTATACCACAGAATCTACCCTTTCTTGGTTTCACTGTTGGACAACACCAAATCAACAGAAAGCTGCTTAATTTTGCTCATCTTTTGTCCAGTATAAAAATGTCTTAAATGGTAGGAACTTAAGATTTTGCCTACAACTTTTGTATTGTATGTGACAAATTTGTGAGAATTGTGACACAATAGACACAAAAAGGGATTATTACTATACGTTTACACTATCAGGATCAGTTATTTTGAGGGCATTATTCTAATTTTTCAGAACCACACTTTGTGATATTGAAATCATTCATTCTTAGTTCATTGACTCAGAAGTAAAAAAGTCAGCAAGGACATTTCCAATAGAAGAACTCTAGCCTCAAGTCACAAATATATACATACACACACAGACACACACCACATATATATGTACACATATGTGAAAAACCATTTGCCATTGAGTCAATTCTGACTTATGGTGCCCCCATGTGTATCAGATTAAAACTGCACACCCAGGATCTCTCTCTCTCTCAAGCCCTGGTGACGCAGTGATTAAGTGCTTGGCTGCTAACTGAAAGGTTGGTGGTTCTAACCGGCCGGCCGTGCTCCAAAGGAGAAAGATGTGGCAGTCTGCTTCTGTAAAGATTTAGAGCCTTGGAAACCCTATGAGACAGCTCTACCCTGTCCTACAAGGTCACTATGAGTCAGAGTCAACTTGATGGGAATGAGTTTGGTTTTACATACACACACACACACACACACACACTCTCTCTCATATACATCTACATATACACATTATGTATCTCTGGAGTCCTGGTGTCACAGTGGTTAAAGCCACTGACTGCTAACTGAAAGGTTGGCAGTTGGAAACTACCAGCAGGCCCGTGGAAGAAAGATGTGGCAATCTGCTTTCATAGAGTGCCTTGGAAACCCTATGGGTTCACTACGAGTTGGAATGACCTTGACAGCAGTGGGTTATATATATACTCGTTTTGAGTTTTTTTTTTTAATCAGAGCTGACTCAATGGCACCTAACAACAACAATAACAACAAAGCCAGAATATTAGAAACATGGGAGGATGCTGAGAATATTGGACTCCATCAGAATAAAGAATATACCACTTTCATGTGCTTCCTCTATGTATGCGAGTTTGTGTGCACGCACATATTATGTGCTTGTACCAAAGCCCAAAAAAAATCATATATTAAAAGTTCTTCATTGACATAACCAAACCAAGTTTCATATCACTTGAGCAAGGATTGGATGTTCTGTGTTGGGCTAAAATCGTATTTAGTTGCACCATTCTGCTTCTGCTTTCAGTCATGTCATGCACTAGACGGTTTATCTTTGTTGTAGTGCTCCTAGGTGGTACCTGCATTGATGAGATCCAAGTATTAACTCACAGAGAACAGAAAAGGTATCTGACTACCAGAAACTTACAGATCCTGGGAGGGAGCAGAGCCGTCCTCCCACAACAAGGTACCACATATTTCATTATAAGAGATCCCAAGCCAGTAAAACTGTCGATAGTAGTTCAAAAAATCCTGCTTGGAAACACAGACAGACATATTAAGCTAACTTGAAGCTACTCTGGGATTAATATGCATCAGATGTGGCCTATCAATCACACAAACCAAATTCATTTTTAACTTCTAATTTAGAAGGTGCAGTCACAGGGCTCATATTTCTTTTATCCGACACATTTGTTTATGAAGAAAAAAAACAATACCACAAAATCTCACTTCACATTGGCACGCATTATGCTATAAAGGGAGTCAGAGTTTTCATGAAACACTTTCTTCATAGAGGATCACCACTGAAGTTTGATTGCAAATCAAAAGTATCTTAAGGGATAAATATGGATATAATCTACTAAACCGATACTCCACACAGGCTCTGCATACAGCTAGAGAAATTTTCACTTTTTGTTAAGAAGGGGGCAATTTTTATGATGCTGTATTTGTTGTTAGTTGCTACTGATCCAGTTTTGACTGATGGCAACCCACTGTATTACAGAGTAAAACTACTCCATAGAATTTTCTTGGCTGTAATCTTAATGGAAAAAATAGCCAAGGCTTTCTTCCACACTGACTGGTTTTGAACCACTAACCTTTAGAATAGCAGTTGAGTACAATCCTTTTGTGCCATTTAATATCCCATTTATTGGTTCTACAATATAGCCCAGAGATATGGCAAAGCAATATAATTACAAAAGAAGTTAAATTCAATTAAAAGAACTAAAAATTACAGTCATTTGGTTGGTTTCTTGAGTGAGTAAAAGCAGTCATCTCACATTTCTTCTTTGACTTCTCACTAAAAAGTTTCTTGCACTTTATCTAACATCTTGATTTTTATCCCCATGATGTAAATCTTTGAGGATTTTTATGAGGTTTAAAATGATTGTTTCAAGGTACAAGGAATTAATAGGTCATTTTTCAAATTGCAAAAGAAAATTATAAATGTTACTTTATGAGAACAGGCAGAGTTCTCTTACCCACAACACTAAAGGTCATCTTATTAAATGTTAGAAATCTATGTGCTGTATAATCATAAATATATATAGTTTTAATGCCTAGAGTATGTCTTAAACTATAACTAACCTTTAGAAGTAGCTTGCCTTGTTTCACATAATTGCATCTAGGTGATCAGGCTCACTGAAACACTCAAAGATTAACAAACGTAACCTGTTTCCAAGACTCCAGAGGTCTTGTAATGGTGACTCACTGATTTTGTGATTATCTTAGCAAGGTTTCTATTCAAGCTTTGATAATGTTTAAGCACATACTGCTCTCTTATAAGATTTATGTATTCAGGCATAATTATCAATGTATCAAAGTTTTTTTGGTCAAAGCTATGAATAGAATTGTATATAAACACTTTGAAATTTTTATTAATTGGAGCACTCATTTCCACAGCAAGTAGTTTGTTGCCAAATTTGCAAATTTACTGTTGAATCTGCATAGCAATCTGTTAATGGTGTTCTGAGTTGTTTATTTTGGAGAAAATATAACCATCCATGGACTCTCTGATTAAAGACTTGAGTCAAAGTGTTCAGCTCATTTTGATGCTATATTTTTCTGAGTCAAAAAAATGTGGGAAACAAAAATAAAGTACATGCCAATTCATCTCTGCTTTTCAGTTCAAGTCGACTGGAATTCTGAGAAGCACAGAAATTTCTACTTTCTGCCCAAGTTTTTTCTGCATTCAAAATGAGGTAACACCTGCATTGGTACCCAATCCACTTTTCTGGACGAGAACAGCAGTCGGAGTCAAAGAGAAAAAATAAAACATGATTGATGGCTCCGAACATTTAAAAATTTCAATGCTACTTACCCATTCAAAAATCATTTGTTTTTTATTTATATTTTCCACAAATATTCTTTGAGAATCTACTATATATGTTTACACCACAGCACACTATGTTCAGAGAATGTTAATGTGACCAGGTGAGAAATGATCTTTTTCCCCATGAAGTTTATATTCTAGAGCTGGAGTCAGAATCATATAATTTCTAATCATTTATTAATTACATTTAATAATACCTTTGGTAAGTATACAAAATAAATTCATTATAATAAGACTGCACGTAGTTGGAGATGGAATGGGAGAAAGCCAGAAAAATCTTTTTTTTTTTTAATTTCTTAAGAAAAGCTCCCAAAGCTGAGCTCTGCAGTATAAACAGGATAACTAGCTCAAAGAGAGTCTTTAATGGAGAAAGCCTTTTAATGTATTTCCTGAGTCAGAAAAGAAGATAGTGCATTGATGGAATTCTGGTTGCACAGTGGTTAAAGTGCTCAGCTGCTAACTAAAAGGTCAAAATGTTAGTCATTTGAATCCACCAGCTGATCTTCCAGAGAAAGACGTGGCAGTCTGTTCCCATAAAGATTACAGCTTTGGAAACCTTATGGGGCAGTTCTACCCTATCGTATCAAGTTGCTATGAGTGGAGTACGGGGCCTACCTCCCTGGAGTTCTATGATGAGTCCTGGAGAGAATTCTATAAGAAACAATGAGAAATGTAGTCAATTAGGTGCAGATTTAAGTGAAGCCATGAGATAACAAAATATTACACATTAGTAAATAAAATCTCTGTTACTAAATGATTTTATCACGGATTTGATCTTCGTAAATACTCGTCTAGAGAAACTTGCCAATTATTCAATAAAATTCCAAAGATAGCCATCAACAAAAGACATATTACTCCTAAGATTCCAGAAATCAATCTCCTTGCAGTGGTCTGAAAAACTAGAGAAAGAGAGATAGGCAAAGACTTATAGAGCAAACAAAAGGACTGAAGTTTAAAAACAGAAGCCAATTAGAAAGACTCCAAAAACTTTTTTGATTTTATGTCAATGAAACATTGAATGACAAAGACATTCAACTCAGGACTCCACCCGATGCCAAGGCTTTTATGTGGTGTACTTTATCAATCAGTGAGACTATCCATACATTTTCTGTGCTATCATCTCCATCTCTAGAAGATAGTAAAGCAAATTTACCATTATCTTTTTTTAATTCTACAATAAGAGGAGATCAATAAGCTCAGCTTCTGTTTTAGGAACTGACAGAGCAGACATTTACTTTTATTCTGTCAACAAAATAAAAAAGTGAAAAATGTATGATTGCCATTGGGTAGATGAGAAAACTGAGGGTTCAAGAACACCATTATTTTTTCAAGGTGTCAAAGTGAATAAGTGTCCATTTCTTGAGTAAGATATCAAATTAAATATGTCTAGGCCCAAAGTCTTTCCTTTAACACTTTCTGTCCTTGTCACTGACAGTAACACTACCTGGAGTGTATCCTTCTGCTAATCTTAATGCAGGCTCTGCCCTGAGAAATGCCTTCCTGCTCATAGCTCTGTGGAGGTATTGTAGGCAATAGATGAGACAGGAGCACTCTGGACCTGGTGGGAGACGTTCCACAATCAATGCATGCTTATACCTCAGAAAGCTGGATTTGTATTCCTACGTTGAATTATGACACATAAACAACCTTTGTTACAAGAACTTTACATTTTCTCATACCCAAAATTATTTGCTTATGGGCTTTCCCCCAGAACAAAACATCCGGTGTTAACACAGGATCAATCTGAGATGATTCTGCATTAACGTCAGTACGCCCTCAAAGACTGTTGTTTTAACTAACAACAGTATAAGTAATCCAATTCTAAATCTAGGTGATCTCTGGATACAAATGGTCAATTTTTTAATAAAACAGTTTGAAGCATTATCTCGTTAATATTTGGCATTCTCTATTTCTGCGATAGAATTGAGGCCAATTTTGTTCTTTTTCAGAATTTGGAGGTACCTCTCTCAAAAACCACTCCTTAAACCTGTTAAACATCAGAAAATACTTTCTAGATTAGAAAATTTACAATTAGAAGATTAAAATCAATGTGGAAAGTACAGCCACATGGCTAGCCTAAAAATGCCCGCTGTCATTTTTGTCTATTTTCTTAAAGCTCGGCCCTAGTACTAGTCATGTCCCCGAGATATCTTTCCTGGACATGTAATATCTGTATAATCTCATTGGGGGAATGCATATCTGCCACGAGTAATGATGCTCCAAGGCTGATGCAGGGAAGGCACAGATGAGTGCTGTCTGAAGAAGAGCGCCGCTGGATCAGAGGGTTGAGCTGGAGGCTATGGAATTCAAAGGTGCATATGAGGAAATTTAAAAGAAAAATTGCAAATTTAAATACTGTTCTTCATCATCTGTTGGTGAACCACATATGTGTAATATGAGCAAGGAGCTATAAAATGACCAGCTTCTAAAATGTTCCAGATATCACAAAACAGGAAATTCTCACTGTACTTTTGTAAAACGAACCCTACGATTAGCACCAAAGAAGTGAGAGGGAGTCTTTTTTCATATGTTTGAACATCATAAATAATATACATAGTCATCTAAAAAATATATTTGGAAAATACTGAAAAAATAGACAAAGGTAAATCTATTTAGTATAATAACAATTCTATGCAGACTTTTCCTCTCGGAACCATAATAAATATTCACTTTGTGTAAAATACAGTTTAAAGCATTTTACATGTATTAATTCATGAGTATAAAAATGGCTTGATAAGGAATATACCGTAAAGATCCTTAATAGATGAGAAAGCTGAGGTCCAGTAGAGCCAAGTAAATTGTCCAAGATCACTTAAATTTGAAATCTAGGCAGTCTTGCTCCAGAGTTCATGTGCAATATATTTCAAATCAAGTCCAATGCTTTCTGTCTATATTTTCTGGAGATTTTAATTTCTTTTCTTTTGCACAAAGTGGATGGTCTAACCACCTCTCATTTCTGTGTTTCCCATCTCTGCCTCATTTACATCAAGGAGAGGCAAAGATTTAAAAAGCGGAACCAGGATATCTTCCCATTACTGTTACATGTTTACACCCATATACACAAACACACACACACACTTGAAGGTCAAAACGTAGAATCAGAGTATCTTCCCATTTCTGTGTACACACACACAAACACCTATGCACACGCACACACATATACCTGTGCTTTAAAACTTCTTCACCTGGTCTAAGCCAACACTTCAGTGCCTCACTCAGGTTAGCCTTGAAATCTTTCGACACTTTGCTCTTCAGTGTTCTAGTACCTTAAGGTCCTCTGAACATAACTGCAGCTGTTCTAATCTTATTTTTACTAAGATGTTAATCACTGCAATTGTTCATTGTTTCATCTTATTCATATAGTATTCTGACATGTCAGCTTACAACTTTTTTTTCTCCTCACAGAAGGATATTAGTGGAAATTTCAAATGTGGGATAGATGGGTAGACAGGTAGTCTTGGTGCAAATGGCCTTGATCTGTGGTATGGAACCTGGACATACAATGAACCATTCACCCAGAAATAAAAGCAGACCCCAAAAAAAGATTTGTGGAGTTTTTTTTCTGTTTGTTTCTTTCCTTTGTTTGTTTAAGCAATCTAATATTCTTTTTTTTTTTTTAATTTTTATTAAGCTTCAAGTGAACGTTTACAAATCAAGTCAGTCTGTCACATATAAGTTTAAATACACCTTACTCCGTACTCCCACTTGCTCTCCCCCTAATGAGTCAGCCCTTCCAGTCTCTCCTTTCGTGACAATTTGGCCAGCTTCCAACCCTCTCTACCCTCCCATCCCCGCTCCAGACAGGATATGCCAACACAGTCTCAAGTGTCCACCTGATACAAATAGCTCACTCTTCATCAGCATCTTTCTCCTACCCACTGTCCAGTCCCTTCCATGTCTGATGAGTTGTCTTCGGGAACGGTTCCTGTCCTGGGCCAACAGGAGGTTTGGGGACCATGACCGCCGGGATTCCTCTAGCCTCAGTCAGATCATTAAATCTGGTCTTTTTATGAGAATTTGGGGTCTGCATCCCACTGATCTGCACCCTTAGGGGTTCTCTGTTGTGTTCCCTGTCAAGGCAGTCATCGGTTGTGCCCAGGCACCAACTAGTTCTTCTGGTCTCAGGATGATGTAAGTCTCTGGTTCATGTGGCTCTTTCTGTCTCTTGGGCTCATAGTTATCGTGTGACCTTGGTGTTCTTCATTCTCCTTTGATCCAGGTGGGTTGAGACCAACTGATGCATCTTAGATGGCCGCTTGTTAGCATTTAAGACCCAGATGCCACATTTCAAAGTGGGATGCAGAATGTTTTCATAATAGAATTATTTTGCCCATTGACTTAGAACTCCCCTTAAACCATGGTCCCCAAACCCCCGCCCTTGCTCCACTAACCTTTGAAGCATTCAGTTTATCCCGGAAACTTCTTTGCTTTTGGTCCAGTCCAGTTGAGCTGACCTTCCATGTATTGAGTATTGTCCTTCCCTTCACCTAAAGTAGTTCTTATCTACTAATTAATCAGTAAATAACCCTCTCCCACCCTCCCTCCCTCTCCCCCTCGTAACCACAAAAGTATGTGTTCTTCTCAGTTTATACTATTTCTCAAGATCTTATAAGAGTGGTCTTATACAATATTTGTCCTTTTGCCTCTGACTCATTTCGCTCAGCATAATGCCTTCCAGGTTCCTCCATGTTATGAAATGTTTCACAGATTCATCACTGTTCTTTATCGATGCGTAGTATTCCATTGTGTCAATATACCACAATTTATTTAACCATTCATCTGTTGATGGACACCTTGGTTGCTTCTAGCTTTTTGCTATTGTAAACAGAGCTGCAATAAACATGGGTGTGCATATATCTGTTCTTGTGAAGGCTCTTATTTCTCTAGGGTATATTCCGAGGAGTGGGATTTCTGGGTTGTATGGTAGTTCTATTTCTAACTTTTTAAGAAAACACCAGATAGATTTCCAAAGTGGTTGTACCATTTGACATTCCCACCAGCAGTGTATAAGAGTTCCAATCTCTCTGCAGCCTCTCCAACATTGCTTATTCTGTGTTTTTTGGATTAATGCCAGCCTTGTTGGAGTGAAATGGAATCTCATCGTAGTTTTAATTTGCATTTCTCTAATGGCTAATGATGGAGAGCATTTTCTCATGTATCTGTTACCTGCCTGAATATCTTCTTCAGTGAAGTGCGTGTTCATATCCTTTGCCCACTTCTTGATTGGGTTGTTTGTCTTTTTGTGGTTGAGTTTTAGCAGAATCATATAGATTTTAGAGATCAGGTGCTGGTCGGAGATGTCATAGCTGAAAATTCTTTCCCAGTCTGTAGGTGGTCTTTTTACTCTTTTGGTGAAGTCTTTAGATGAGCATAGGTGTTTGATTTTTAGGAGCTCCCAGTTATCTGGTTTCACTTCGTCATTTTTGGTAATGTTTTGTATTCTGTTTATGCCTTGTATTAGGGCTCCCAGGGTTGTCCCTATTTTTTCTTCCATGATCTTTATCCTTTTAGTCTTTATGTTTAGGTCTTTGATCCACTTGGAGTTAGTTTTTGTGCATGGTGTGAGGTATGGGTCCTGTTTCATTTTTTTGCAGGTGGATATCCAGTTATGCCAGCACTATTTGTTAAAAAGACTATCTTTTCCCCAATTAAATGACACTGGGCCTTTGTCAAATATCAGCTGCTCATATGTGGATGGATTTATATCTGGGTTCTCAATTCTGTTCCATTGGTCTATGTGCCTGTTGTTTTACCAGTACCAGGCTGTTTTGACTACTGTGGCTGTATAATAGGTTCTGAAATCAGGTAGAGTGAGGCCTCCCACTTTCTTCCTTTTCAGTAATGCTTTACTTATCCGAGGCTTCTTTCCCTTCCATATGAAGTTGGTGATTTGTTTCTCCATCACATTAAAAAATGACATTGGAATTTGGATTGGAAGTGCATTGTATGTATAGATGGCTTTTGGTAGAATAGACATTTTTCTATGTTAAGTCTTCCTATCCATGAGCAAGGTATGTTTTTCCACTTAAGTAGGTCCTTTTTAGTTTCTTGTAGTAGTACTTTGTAGTTTTCTTTGTATAGGTCTTTTATATCTTTGGTAAGATTTATTCCTAAGTATTTTATCTTCTTACTGGGGCTACTGTGAATGGTATTGATCTGGTGATTTCCTCTTCGATGTTCTTTTTGTTGATGTAGAGGAATCCAAGTGATTTTTGTATGTTTATCTTATAACCTGAGACTCTGCCAAACTCTTCTATTAGTTTCAGTAGTTTTCTGGAGGATTCCTTAGGGTTTTCTGTGTACAAGATCATGTCTTGACAGTGTCCCACATGATTCTTATGGTTTCTTCATTTTTTTTCATTATTTTATCTGATTTTTTTTTCAGCTATATTGGTGTTAATTCCCTGGTCCTCCAGATTTGCCACTCTGTACTCTAATTGCTCGAGTCTGCTCCTCTGACTTCCTATTGAGTTGTCTAATTCTGTAATTTTATTGCTAATCTTTTGGATTTCTGAATGCTGTCTCTCTATGGATTCTTGCAACCTATTAATTTTTCCACTATGTTCTTGAATAGTCTTTTTGAGTTCTTCAACTGCTTTATCAGTGTGTTCCTTGGCTTTTTCTGTAGATTGCCTTATTTCATTTCTGAGGGCATCCCTGATGTCTTGAAGCATTCTGTAAAGTAGTTTTTTATATTCTGTATCTGATAATTCCAGGATTGTATCTTCATTTGGGAAAGATTTTGATTCTTTAGTTTGGGGAGTTGTAGAAGCAGTCATGGTCTGCTTCTTTATGTGGTTTGATATACACTGCTGTCTCCGAGCCATCACTAAGATATTGTAGTGATTTATTCTATATTTGCTCACTGAGTCTTATGTTGTTTTGTTTTCTTTCAATAAACGTAGATGGGCTACTAGATTGTACTGTCTTGATTGTTGTAGCCCTTGACTTACTTATGACCTATTACTGGCTGGTTTGGGCTGTTACCAGATATGTAAGCCTGAGCCCATTCACTATTGTTGAGTAGAATCTGATTTTGGGTCATGAAGTGTGTGATGCACACTGTCACCTATCCACCTTGAGAAGTAATGACGATAGTTGTGTGCACCAGATTCTAGTAGCAGCTGGGGTTCACACTCCATGGGGGGCAGGATGCTGACAGGCTTTCCCCAAGAGTCAGTGAGGTAGGTGTATCTCTATTCCTAAAGCACCTTGGTGGGTGGGCTCTGCAGCTGTACCTTAGGCCCCCAATGCAAGTCCCTCTACAGATTGGTAGGTGTCACCCTCCTTAGACTCTTAAGGCAGGAGGCTAGGTGGTCTGAGGGGAGCTTCCGCCCTCAGTTCCCTGTTGTGGGTCAGTGAGGGCTCTGTTGAATACACAGAGATATCAGACCTGGGAAACTTGTCTTTCCAGTAAATCCACTAATACAAATGCAGTCAGATCCCTATCAGAAATGTGTTTGTGTTATAATAGCCACCTTGTTCCCTGTAGGGATGAAAGCCCGAGACTGTGGATCACATATTCCTGGCTGGAGCTGGTTCTGTGTTTTTACTCCAATTAGGGAAGGATTTTTGGTCCCTGGGTTTTTTGTGGTTGCTTCTCTCAGGCCAGAAGAATGGGTTAGGAAAAGACCAAAAAAAAAAAAAAAGAGAAAAAAAGGAAAATAAAAATCGCAGAGCAGTTCTCCCTCTGGCTCAGGAAATTCCAATGTTAATGAAGCCACCTGGGAAGGGGAGGGGAGGGTTCAGAAAAACAGGAGAGAGTAGCACCCCAGAATATAGACGAAGTTACTTATCTTGCTTGGGATGACTGTTTTATCTGAGATTCCTGAGGGGCGCGTCACCTGTGTGCGCTGGCTGGATAGAGATTGTCCCCGAGGGTCAGGCCCCGCGTCCCATGCTTGCGCTGTCTCAGAAGCCGCCGTTAGTTCTTCCGCTCCCAGTCCAAAGCCCGGCGCCAAGGTTTCCTGAGTGGGATGCTGGCTCCAAGCTCTGAAAATAGTCGCTGCTTCCCCGTAGTTGTTCGTTCTCGGTCTCTGTCACTCAGGTCAACTCTTGAAATCTGTGTTTGTTGGTCAGGGTTCGTAGATTGTCATGTATGTGATTGATTCACTTGTTTTTCTGAGTCTTTGTTGCAAAAGGGATCTGAGGTAGCGTCTAGCTAGTCAGCCATCTTGGCCCTCTCCTCCGCAATCTACTATTCTTATGAAGTCCATTGGTGATATGAACAGTTAACACAATCAACTGCTAACAAAAAGACTGAAGATTCAAGTCCACTCAGAGGTGCCTTGGAAGAAAGACCTGGTGATCTACTTCCAAAAAGTGAGCCATTGAAAACCTACAACTCCGACACACATGGCCATGATTTGGGGTCAACACGGCGGCAACTGTTTTGTTTGTTTGTTTAATAGTCTTATGGATAAATATTTTTGTAAAGATGGGATTTACATCAAAAAAAAAGAAAAAAAGGACTCTGGCTTGATTTCTCAGTTTTCATGAAGTCAAAAGTTTTTCACCTCTTTAATTTGTATCTATTATATGTATAGAATTACTTTCATTCAACTACCAAAATAGCTAAAATCTCAATTCTCACTGGAGAGTGTAAACCAAAGTTTCTTCATCCAGATTTTATGCTAATCCGGGTTCAGAGACCTGATATTTATAATTGATTCTTTGCCTGATTTGAGGAACCACTGTTGGCGTGGTGGTTAAGTGCTACGGCTGCTAACCAAAGGGTTAGCAGTTCAAATCTGCCAGGCGCTCCTTGGAAACTGTACGGGGCAGTTCTACTCTGTCCTATAGGGTCACTATGAGTCAGAATCAACTCGATGGCACTGGGTTTGGTTTTTTTTTTTTTTTTTGCCTGATTTGAAGGCAAATCCTTTCTAGACTTTAGTGTTGTACAACGTGGAGCTGGCAGAAAGCTGCCGAATTTTGCTCATGTTTTGCTTTATGTAAAAACAATATCACAAAATATGAATTTAGAATTTCGCTTTCAGTTTTTGTTTTTGCATGTAATACATTTGTGAGAATTGTGATGAAATATGCAGTAGAGATTATTACAACATTTTTAACCCTCTCAGAACCAATTATTCTGAGACAATTATTCTGTTTTTAGAACCACATTTGGTGATATTTAAATTATTAATTCTTATCTTTTACTTTTTAGTCCATTGACTCAGAAGTAAAAAGTTACCAAAGACATGTCCAGTCAAAGAAATCCAGGCTCAAGTCACAAGTATATACAAAAATACACACACAGAGAAGTGTATACGTGTGTGTGTGTATATATATATATATATATATATATATATATATATATATATATATATATATCCATTGTGGCTGAGTTGATTCTGATTCATAGCAACCCTATAAGACAGAATAGAACTGCCTCATAGGGTTTCCAGGGCTGTACTTATGGAAGCAGAATACCACATCTTTCTCCCATAAAGTGACTGGTGGATTCGAACCATCGACCCTTTGGTTAGGAGCCAAGAACTTAAGCACTGCACCACCAGAAATACATAAATGCTGCTGTGATGCTAGAAGATATGCCACTGGTACCTCAAATACCAGTAGGGTCACCCATGGTGGACAGGTTTCAGCAGAACTTCTAGACTAAGACAGACTAGGATGAACGACATGGCAATCTACTTCCAAAAAAAAAAAAAATGAAATGAAATAGCAGTGAAACATTGTCTGATACAGTGCCAGAAGATGAGTCCTTCAGGTTGGAGGGCATTCAAAATATGACTGAAGAAGAGCTGCCTCGTCAAAATAGAGTCAATCTTAATGACATGGATGGATTAAAGATTTGGGGTACTTCATTTGCTGATGTGACACTACTTAAAATGAGAAAAAAAGCTGTGAATATTCATTACTTATCAGAACATATAATGTACAAGTTATGACACTAGGAAAATTGGAAATCATCAAAAATGAAATGCAACATGTAAAAATTGATATACTAGGCATTAGTGAGCTGAAATGGACTGGTATTGACCATTTTGAAGTGGAAATCTATATGTTTTACTATGCCGGGAATGACAAATTGAAAAGAAACGGCGTTGCATTTATTATGAAAAAGGACATTTCCATATCTATCCTGAAGTAGAAGTCTGTCAGTGATAGGATAATACCCATATGCTGACAAGGAAGACCAGTTAATACAACTATTATTCAAATTTATGAACCAACCACTAAGGCCAAAGACAAAGAAATTGAAGGTTTTTACCAACTTCTGCAATCTGAAATTAATGAAACATGCAGCCAAGATATATTGATAATTACTGGTGAGTGGAATAAGAAAGTTAAAAACCAAAAACAAGGATCGATAGATGGAAAATAGGACCTTGGTGATAGAAACAATGCCAGAGATCGCACGATAGAATTTTGCAAGACCAATGACTCATTCACTGGAAATAACTTTTTTCAATAACATAAATAACGACTGCATATCTGGACCTCACTGGATAGAACACACAGAAATGAAACCAATTACACCTGTGGGAGGAGATGATGGAGAAGATAAATTTCATCAGTCAGAAAAGGCAGGGCTGACTGACCAACAGACAATTATGCGAGTCAAGTTGAAGCTGAAGAAAATTAGAACAAGTCCAAGAGAGCCAAAGTACGACCTTTAGTATGTCCCACCTGAATTTAGAGACCATCTCAAGAAGGTCCTTCCCATCAATCTTCCCCTGATCTGGGAGCTTCTCAAGATAGGGACCCCAAGTCCAAAGGATGTGCTCTGCTCCTGGCTCTTCTTTCTTGGTGGTAGGCGTTCCCTCCCTGCTGTGCTTTTTTCTCTCTTTTGTGTGTGAAAAGAGAGTGACTCAAGATACAACATAATCCTGTAGATTGTGTCCTGCCTCATTAACATAATGGACACTCACTCCCAAATAGGATCATAACCACAGGCATAAAAGCTAGGATTTAGAACACATAGGATAATCACCTCAGATCACAAAATGGAGGACAACCACACAATCCTGGGAATCATGGCCTACTCAAGTTGACACGTATTTTGGGGCAACACAGTTCAAGCCATAATATAAGGTGTTGGTGAATGTAAGAATGGTGTGGCAGAGGTCTCCTCTAACTTCACAAGGGGGAAGGTGAATCAAGATCAACAGCCCAAAGCTCATTCCTACGAGACGAAGGTCAGACAAGCCTCCACCCTCCAACCTTTTTACCAATTCTGCCACCAACTATCCCTCTCATGGCACTTCCTACTTTTCTGCTGGTTTGATAATTTGTTGCAATGGCCACACAGAACTCAAAGACAATTCTCATGATTATGAAGTTTATAGGGAAGTAGCAGGTTACAAGTCAGGTTCAGGAACACTGAAAATACAGTTCTTCATCAGGACAGCCTCTGCTCAGCTCTGCCACAGGCGTGCCTCTTTCTGGCCCCTTGGCCTCTGCCCTGCTCAGGCAAGTGTTACAAAGCTCTTTTCAGCTCTTCCAATAAGTGCCCAGAGCCACCCTACTTTGCCAGTAAACCTCTGCCTGAAGGCACTCAGCTCTCTAGCTCTGTGGATTGGTGAGCCTAGCTCCACTGTAAGTGCCCGGAGATACCCTGCTTCACCAGGAAGCCTCCTGTACTCTTTCTCTGTGGGTCAGTACACCCACCATGCCATTTCCTGCAGGTGGTCTGGTTCTGCTGCCTCTGCTGCCATCATTTTTCTTCCACTGCTCCTCACCATCTCTGGCCACCTCTGATGTTACAGCTCTCTCCCTCTGTCTCCACAGTCTAGGAGGTTTTCAGCACACGTATCCTGGGTCCAAAGGATTTGCTCTACTCCTAGCTCTTCTTTCTTGGTGGTCATGAGGTCTCATTTTCAGCCTCTGGGGTGGCTCATTTTAAGCCTAGTGGGATGGCAAAATTAACCAATCCCCTCATTAGGGTTCCATACACCTCATTTTCATGGTCCCACACCCATGAAGGTGCCATGCAGCACCTTATTTACATTAGTAGCAAGCTAACCAAGCCCCTTAGTGAGCCTTAAGCCCCTAGTCATTTGATGTCATTTAGAAAGACTATATTTTTTTTATTGCTATAAGGGCTATATTAAGTAATTCACTGCACTGAAGCAAAGAATATTGAATATACCATGGACTGCCAGAAGAACGAACAAATCTGCCTTGGAGGAAGTACAGCCAGAATGTTCCTTAGAAGCAAGGATAGCAAGACTTCATCTCACTTACATTGGACTTGTTATCACAAGGGACCAGTACCTGCAGAAGGACATCATGCTTGGTAAAGTAGAGAGTCAGTGAAAAAGAGGAAGACCCTCAGTGAGATGTATTGACACAGTGGCTGCGACAATGGACTCAAGCATAGCAACAATTGTGAGGATGGCACAGGACTCGGCAGTGTTTCATTCTGTTGTACATAGGTTCATTATGAGTGGGAACTGACACAATGGCACCAACATCATATATATATATATAAAATATATGTATATGTACACATACGTACACAGACACATGCTCATGTTCTTGTATAAATAGACATCACGTGTGTGTATATATATATACATATGTCATTGTTGAGTGCCATTGAGTCAATTCTGACTCTATATATGTATTACATATATATGTGTGTGTATGTATATATATATATATATATATATATATATATATATAAAACCAGACCCATTGTTGTCGTGTTGATTCCCGCTCATAGCAACCCTATAAGACAGAGTAGAATTGCCCTCTAGGGTTTTCAGGGAGAAGCTAGTGGATTCAAACTGCTGAGCTTTTGGTTAGCAGCCAATCTCTTAACTACTGTGCTGCCAGGGCATCTATATATATGTGTGTGTGTGTATACTATGTATTTTTAACTTCTCCCTGAATTCTTTCAGAACTGCATGCCAGGTTTATCCCTTTTTGTGCATAGGCAGTTGTGCCACAGAATCTCTGCCACTCATCCCCTCCTGTCGCAGAGGTTGCCATTGCATCACCCATACCCACTGGAACTCTTGGTGAGTTCTGGCAAGTGATTGATTGTGTCTCTGTGTCTGGGCCATTGTTTCTCCCAGAACTGCTGAAAGCTTTGATGCTTTCATAAACAGCAGTCCAGAGATGCTGAGGAATTACTGTCACCTAGGATGAGGCCTCAACCAATGATACTCAGATGTGGAGTAGCCCAGCAATCTTGGCCCCGTGATGAGACAGTTCCGAACCTTGTGTTTTGCCCCATTTCCTAGAGTTAACATCCCTTCCCTGTTTATACTGTACACTTCCTGAATAAACTGGTTGCAGTAGAACCTTTTTCAGGGTGGGAGGCAGAAAGAACTCAGATTGAAATCCTGCCAAAACATTCAACTTCGCTTACATAAACTTGTTTTGAAAAGTCATGCATCCTTCCTAAAAATGCAGATGGACACCTTCATCACTCCTTGCAAGTCCTCTCCTTCCCTAGTGTCCACCACAGGTCACCGTGCTCTCTTTCCTGTAATTTACTGCTTACCCAGTGCACTTGTTCAAGGCAAATGGTGACTCCAATCACTAAAGTGTCATTCAAACCTGAGCAAAGACCTGAGGAAAGGAAACTGAGGTCCACTTAAGACAGTGAGACAGTCTTTTCACTGCCTGGATGGTTAACACAACATGTTTCGAAACACAGTAACAGTACATATCCCAATAGCCTCAAATGAGAAATTTATTTTATTTATTATTATTATTTATTAAGTGGGAAATTTTTGCATGCTCAGAGTGAAAAGGAAATTGTCAGCACTGGACATAAAAGTATTCTCTCCTTTTAGGCTAAGGAAGGGATCCCCAGGAAGGAAATAAAGGACTGTGACCTGGTTAAGGGTCTTTGCACACATGCCAGTAACAGATCTACTAGCAAACACTGGTTGAGTTCGCCAACCAGAGTCCTCATGTATGAAATGTTTTTAGTATGTACCCAACCCTTTGTCTGTGATTGTTTATGGGGGAGAAATATTGGAATCTATGGCTATCTAGGGCATGGCACCCTGGAAAGTGTCATGAAAATTATATAACCATCTAAGTATAAAATAGAGATCTGCATAATCGAAACATCTCTTTTTGAAGGTGCAAACTTCATTTAGAGACCTCATATTTAGAGATCTCATATTTAGAGACCTCTGTTTATCTGGGCCAGAATGTGTGCTAAGGGGGAATGAAAAACCTGCAACTGGCAGGCCCAGCCTTCATGCTAAATCTCCCAAGATAAGTAAAACTTATAAATGCCAAAGAACGGCTACATTTTCCTGAGTCGTAATGGTCTGATTGCACCGTGCATGGATTGCCTCTAGTCAGGCGCCACCTTGACTGAATCTGACGACAAAAACAACAAGAAGCCAATGAAAAGGAGTCAGATCTTTCCTTAATGCAGCATTGGAGCCACCGCGCTAAGACTTTAAGATTTTTACATCAATAGCCACAGTTATTTTTTGTGATATTATATCATGTTTGGATATTAAAGTTGTACTTATATCATGAAAAGTATTTGGAATATTTTCTTTATTATTTAGGATCTAAAACAATTTATGTAGCATTCGACTATCCAGTCCCCAAAAGTTTGGTAAAATCCTGGCTCATGTGCATGTATTTTTGTGTGTGTACCAAACCAAAAACCAAGCCAATTGCAACTCATGGTGACCCCATGTGTTTCAGGGTAAGAATTGTGCTCCGTAGGGTTTTCAATGGCTCTGATCTTTTGGAAGTAGGTGGTTAGGCATTTCTTCCAAGACCCCTCTGGGTGGATTCAAATCATCAACTTTTTGGTTAGTAGCCAAGTGCTTCCCCCATTTGTGCCACCCAGAGACTCCTTTTGTGTGTGTAGTAGTAGTGCCTTAGTAACTTTCTCTATTTCTTCCATAAAAAAAATTATTTTATTTCACACACAACATCTACTGAGATCAAGTACAATAAATGAAAAGTTAAAATTATCCATTTTCTCTATTTTCAAAGGATTTGCATAAAGTAATGGAAAGAAATCTCATAATTTGCTGTTCTTCATTCTCCTTTGATCCAGGTGGGTTGAGACTCATTGATGCATCTTAGATGGCTGCTTGCTGGCGTTTAAGGCCCCAGACGCCACACTTCAAAGTGGGATGCAGAATGTTTTCTTAATAGAATTTATTTTGCCAATTGACTTAGATGTCCTCTGAAGCCGTAGCCCCCAGACCTCTGCCCCTGCTTTAGTGACCTTCGAAGCACTCAGTTTATTCAGGAAACTTCTTTGCTTTTGGTTTAGTCCAGTTGTGCTGACCTCACAAGTATTGAGTGTTGTCCTTCCCTTCACCTAAAGTGGTTCTTATCTACTATCTAGCCCTCTTCCATCCTCCCTCCCTCCTCTTCTCCTAACCACAAAAGAATGTGTTCTTCTCAGTTTAAACTATTTCTCAAGTTCTTGTAATAGTGGTCTTATACAATATTTGTCCTTTTGCATCTGAGTAATTTCACTCAGCATAATGCCTTCCAGGTTCCTCCATGTTATGAAATGTTTCACAGATTCATCACTATTCTTTATCAATGTGTAGCATTCCATTGTGTGAATATACCACAATTTATTTGTCCGTTCATCTGTTGATGGACACTTTGGTTGCTTCCCTCTTTTTGCTATTGTAAACAGAGCTGCAATAAACATGGGTGTGCATATATCTGTTCACGTAAAGGCTCTTATTTCTCTAGGATATATTCCAAGGAGTGGGAGTCATATGGGAGTTCTATTTCTAGCTTTTTAAGGAAGAACCAAATCAATTTCCAGAGTGGTTGTGCCATCTTACATTCCCACCAGCAGTGTATAAGAGTTCCAATCTCTCCACAGCCTCTCCAACATTTATTATTTTGTGTTCTTTGGATTAATGCCAGCCTTGTTGGAGGGAGATGGAATCTCATTCTAGTTTTGATTTGCATTTCTCTAATGGCTAATGATCGAGAGCATTTCCTCATGTATCTGTTAGCCACCTGAATATCTTCTTTAGTGAAATGCGTGTTCATATCCTTTGCCCAATTTTTAATTGGCTTAAACAAGCCAATTATCTTTTTGTGGTTGAGTTTTAGCAGGATCCTGTAGATTTTAGATATTAGGCACTGGTCGGAGATGTCATAGCTGAAAATTTTTTCCCAGACTGTAGGTGGTCTTTTTATTCTTTTGGTGAAGTCTTTGGACGAGCATAGGTGTTTGATTTTAGGAGCTCCCAGTTATCTCTTCGTCATTTTTAGTAATGTTTTGTATTCTGTTTATGCCTTGTATTAGGGCTCCTAATGTTGTCCCTATTTTTTCTTCCATAATCTTTATCGTTTTAGTCTTTATGTTTAGGTCTTTGATCCATTTGGAGTTAGTTTTTGTGCATGGTGTGAGGTATGGGTCCTGTTTCGTTTTTTTACAGATGGATATCCAGTTCTGCCAGCACCATTTGTTAAAAAGACTCTCTTTTCCCCAATTAACTGACACTGGGCCTTTGTCAAATATCAGCTGCTCGCTCCTAGTTGGATGGATTTATATCTGGGTTCTCAATTCTGTTCCATTAGTCTATGTGTCTGTTGTTGTACCAGCACCAGGCTGTTTTGAATTCTGTGGCTGTATAATATGTTCTAAAATCAGGTCGAGTGAGGCCTCCCATTTTGTTCTTTTTTCAGTAATGCTTTACTTATCTGGGGTTTCTTTCCCTTCCATAGAAGTTGACAATTTGTTTCTCCATCACATTAAAAAATGTTGTTGGAATTTGAACCAGAAGTTCATTGTATATATAGATGGCTTTTAGTAGAATAGACATTTTTACAATGTTAAGTCTTCCTATCCATGAGCAAGGTATGTTTTTCCACCTATGTAGGTCTCTCTTAGTTTCTTGCAGTAGTACCTTGTAGTTTTCTTTGTATAGGTCTTTTACATCTTTGGTAAGATTTATTCCTAAGTATTTTATCTTCTTGGGGGCTACTGTGAATGGTATTGATTTGGTGATTTCCTCTTCGATGTTCTTTTTGTTGATATAGAGGAATCCAACTGATTTTTTACGTTTATCTTGTAAGCTGAAACTCTGCTGAACTATTAGTTTCAATAGTTTTCTTGAGGATTCCTTAGGGTTTTCTGTGTATAAGATCATGTCATCTGCAAATAGAGATATTTTTACTTCTTTCTTGCCAATCTGGATGCCCTTTATTTCTTTATCTAGCCTAATTGCTCTGGCTAGGGCCTCCAACAAAATGTTGAATAAGAGTGTTGATAAAGGGCATCCTTGTCTGGTTCCCGTTCTCAAGGGGAATGCTTTCAGGCTCTTTCCATTTAGGATGATGGTGGCTGTTGGCTTTGTATAAATACCCTTTATTATGTTGAAGAATTTTCCTCCAATTCCCATTTTGCTGAGAGTTTTTATTATGAATGGGTATTGGACTTTGTCAAATGCCTTTTCCACATCAATTGATAAAATCATGTGGTTTTTGTCTTTCGTTTTATTTATATGGTGGATTGCATTGTTTTTGTAATATTGAACCAACCTCGCATACTTGGTATAAATCCCACTTGGTCGTGGTGAATTATTTTTTTGATATGTTGTTGAATTCTATTGGGTAGAATTTTGTTGAGGATTTTTGCATCTATGTTCATGAGGGATATAGGTTTGTAATTTTCTTTTTTTTTTTTTACCTGGTTTTGGTGTCAGGGATATGTTGGCTTCATAGAATGAGTTAGGTACTATTCCGTCCTTTTCTATGCTTTGAAATACCTTTAGTAGTAGTGGTGTTAACTCTTCTCTGAAAGTTTGGTAGAACTCTGCAGTGAAGCCTTCCAGGCCAGGGCTTTTTGTTGTTGTTGTTGTTGGGAGTTTTTTGATTACCTTTTCAATCTCTTTTTTTGTTATGGGTCTATTTAGTTGTTCTACTTCTGATTGGGTTAGTTTAGGTAGATGGTGTGTTTCTAGGAATTCATCCATTTCTTCTAGGTTTTCCAAATTTGTTAGAGTACAATTTTTCATAGTAATCTGATATGATTCTTTTAATTTCAGTTGAGTCTGTTCTGATATGGCCCATCTCATTTCTTATTCAGGTTATTTGTTTCCTTCCCTGTATTTCTTTAGTCAGTCTGGCCAAGAGTTTATCAATTTTGATAATTTTTTCAAAGAACCAGATTTGGCTATGTTAATTCTTTCAAGTGCTTTTCTGTTCTCTAATTCACTTAATTCTGCTCTAATTTTTATTATGTGTTTTTCCTGGTGCCTGATGGATTCTTGTGTTGCTCGCTTTCTATTTGTTCAAGTTGTAGGGACAGTTCTCTGATTTTGGCTCTTTCTTCTCTATGTATGTGTGCATTTATCAGTATAAATTGACTTCTGAGTGCTGCTTTTGCTGTGTCCCAGAGCTTTTGATAGGAAGTGTTTTCATTCTCGTTGCATTCTATGAATTTCTTTATTCCCTCCTTAATGTCTTGTATAACCCAGTCTTTTTTGAGCAGGGTATTGTTCATTTGCCAAGTATTTGATTTCTTTTCCCTGATTTTTCTATTATTAATTTCTGCTTTTATGGCTGTATGGTCTGAGAAGATGCTTTGTAATATTTCAATGTTTTGGATTCCGCAAAGATTTGTTTTATGACCTATTATGTGATCTATTCTAGAGAATGATCCATGTGCACTAGAAAAAAAAAGTATACTTTGCAGCCGTTGGGTGGAGTGTTCTGTATAAGTCTAAGAGGTCAAGTTGGTTGATTGTAGCAATTAGATTTCCATCTCAATTGAGCTTCTTACTGGAAGTTTTATCCTTCTTTGAAAGTGGTGTGTTGAAGTCTCCTTCTATAATTGTGGAGGTGTGTCCCTTTTCAATTCTGTTAAAGTTTGTTTTATGTATCTTGCAGCCCTGTCATTGGGTGCATAAATATTTAATATGGTTATATCTTCCACGTAAATTGTCCCTTTAATCATTATGTAGTGTCCTTCTTTATCCTTTGCGGTGGATTTAACTTTAAAGTCTATTTTGTCAGAAATCGATATTGCCACTCATGCTCTTTTTTGATTGTTGTTTGATATATTTTTTTCCATCCTTTGAGTTTTAGTTTGTTTGTGTCTCTAAGTCTAAGGTGTGTCTCTTGTAGGCTGCATGTAGACGGATCACGTTTTTTTTATCCAGTCTGAGACTCTCTGTCTGTTTATTGGTGCATTTAGTCCATTTACATTCAGCGTAATTATAGGTAAGAAAAAAAAATTTTTTATGAGTTTAGTGCTGTCATTTTGATGCCTTTTTATGTGCGTTGTTGACAATTTCATTTACTTTTTTTGCTGAAAAATTTTTGTTTGTAAACTGCGTGTTCCTCATTTTCATAGTAGTTGAATTTATTTTTGCCAAGTCATTATGGTTTTCTTGATTTTTATTTTGAAGTATGGAATTGTTAGTCCTCTTTGTGATTACCTTAATATTTACCCCTATTTTCTAAGTAAAAACCTAACTTGTATCTTCCTATATCGCCTTGTTTTCCTCTCCATATGGAAAATCTATGCCTACTATATTTAGTTCCTCTTTTTGATTATTGTATCTTTTACGTAATGACTTCAATGATCCCATGTTTTGAGCATTTTTTCTTTTTTTAATTAATCTTATTTTGTTTTCTGATTTCCCTAGTTGAGTTGATATCAGGATGTTCTCTTCTGTTACCTTGTGTTGTGTAGTTATCTGATATTATTGATTTTCTGACCAAAGAATTTCTTTTAGTATTTCTTGTAGCTTTGGTTCGTTTTTTGCAAATTCTCTAAGCTAGTGTTTATCTGTAAATGTTTTAATTTCACCTTCATATTTGAGAAAGAGTTTTGCTGGGTATATGATTCTTGGCTGGCAGTTTTTCTCCTTCAGAGCTCTATATACGTCATGCCATTGCCTTCTTGCCTGCATGGTTTCTGCTGAGTAATCTGAACTTATTGATTCTTCTTTGTAGGTGACTTTTCGTTTATCCCTGGCTGCTTTTAAAATTTTCTCTTTATCTTTGGTTTTGGCAAGTTTGATGATAATATGCCTTGGTGATTTTCTTTTTTGGATCCATCTTGTATGGGGTTCGATGAGCATCATGGATAGATATCCTTTCATCTTTCACAATGCTGGGGAAATTTTCTGCCACTAGATCTTCAACTATTCTCTCTGTATTTTCTGTTATCCCTCTCTGTTCTGGAACTCCAATCATGTTCAAGGTATTCTTCTTGACAGCGTCTCACATGATTCTTAGGATTTCTACATTTTTTTTAATTCTTATATCTGATTTTTCTTCAACTATATTGGTGTCAATTGCCTTAAGTCTCCCACTCTTCATTCCAGTTGCTCGATTCTACTCCTCTGACTTCCTATTGAGTTGTCTGATTCTGTAATTTTACTGTTAATCTTTTAGATTTCTGAATGCTGTCTCTCTATGGATCCTTGCAGCTTATTAATTTTTTCACTATGTTCTTGAATAATCTTTGTGATTTCTTCAACTGCTTTATCAGTGTGTTCCTTGGCTTTTTCTATAGATTGCCTTGTTTTATTTCTGAGGTCTCCCCTAATGTCTTGAAGCATTCTGTATATTAGTTTTTTATATTCTGCATCTGGCAATGCCAGGATTGTATCTTCATTTGGGAAAAATTTTGATTCTTTAATTTGGGGATTTGTAGAAGCAATCATGGTCACTTCTTTATGTGATTTGATATCGACTGCTGTCTCCAAGCCATCTATAAGATATTGTAATGATTTATTTTATATTTGCTCACTGAGTCTTATCTTCTTGTTTTGTTTTGTTTTGTTTCAATATACCAAGATGGGCTACTAGATTGTGCTGTCTTGATTGTTGTAGCCTTTGAATCACTTATGTCCTAATACCAGCTGGTTTGAGCTGTTACCATATATATAAGCCTAAGAGTCTATTGACTATTCTTGAATAGAATCAGCTTAGGTGTGCTGATTGTGGTTTACCAAGTGTGCAGTGTACCGTGTCACCTATTAACCTAGAGGAGTAGTGGTGATCATTGTATACACCAGATTCTAGTAGCAGCAGGGGGTTATGCTCAGAGGAAGGCAGGATACTGTGCCAGTGGGGTAGGTGTGTCTATTCCTGTAGCACTTTGGTGGGTGAGCTTTGCAGCTGTACCTTAGGCACCTAATGCTTGTACCTCTAAAGATTGGTAGGCGTCATTGTACTCAGACCCATTTAGCAGGTGGTTAGGTGGTTTTGGTGGAGCTTCAGCCCTGAGCTCCCTGCTGTGCATCAGTGATGGCTCTGTTTAATAGGTAGAGACTTATCGGACCTCCAAAAGTTGTCTTTCCACTGCTCCTCTAAAACAATTACAGTCAGATCTCTATCAGAATTGCTTTTGCATTCTAATAGCCACCTTTTCCCCTGTAGGGATGAAAGCCAAAGACTGTGGATCTCATATGCTTGGCTGGAGCTGGTTCTGTATTATTATTCCAGTTTGGGGAAGTCAGGGAAAGATTTATTCCCCCCTGGATTGTTAATTTCTGCTTCTCTCAGGCCAGGAGAATGGGTTAGGAAAAAAAAAAAAAAGAACCTGCAAAGCACTTCACTCCCTGGACCAGGAAATTCCAATGTTAATGAAGCCCCCTAGGGCAGGGAGGGGAGGGATCAGATAGATAGGACAGAGTAGCAGGATATAGACAAAGTTACTTGTCTTCCTTGGTGATGACTGTTTTATCTGAGATTCCAGAGGAGTGTGTAGCCTGTGTGTGCTGGCTGGGTTTAGATTGCCCCTGAGGGTCAGGCCTGCATCCCATGCTTGCAGCGCCTCAGGAAGCTGTGATTAGCTCCTCCGCTCCTAGTCGAAAGCCCAGCACCAAGGTTTTCTGGCTGGGACGCTGCACTCCAGGCTTCAAAACCAGCCATTGCTTCCCCATGATTTCTCCCTCTCCTGTCAGCCACGTCGTTGTGCAGCCTGTGTGTGCTGTTTGGGTTTCCACCGAGGTTTCTTCAGGGGGTTACGGCTACGTCCTGTGCTTGTGCAGTCTCAGGAAGCCGTGATCAGCTCCTCTGCATTTAGTCCAAATCCTGGCGCCAAGGTTTTCTGACTGGGATACTGGCCGCAGGCTCCAAAAATAGTCGCTTCTTCCCCATGGTCGCTCGTTCTCTTGTCAGCCACGTCAGTGTGCAGCCTGCTTGTGCTGGCTGAGTCTCTACCGATGTTACTCCAGGGGGTTAGGGGTTAGGGCTGCATCCTGTGCTTTCCCTGTCTTAGTAAGCTGAGATCAGCCCCACCACTCTGGCACCAGGGAAATGCAATGGCTCAAGGCTGTGGTGCGGGATGCTGGTTCCAGAAGCAGTCGTTGCTTCAGGGTGCAGTTTTTCACTCCTCTGTCACTCAGGTCAACTCCTTAGTTCTGTGTTTGATGGTCAGGGTTCATAGATTGTCATGTATGTGATCGATTCACTTCTTTTTCCAAGTGTTTGTTGTTTATAGGCAAAAATCTTTTATTCACATGCTCTGATTTTTTTTTTTTTTTTTTTACACAGAAGCCTGTATGGACGAGGTCTGTTTTTTCTATTCCTATTTATTTTGTGAGCAAGGTTCCTAGAGAGCTCCCTCTTCTGTTAGTACTGCCCTATACTGTGCAGTTTCTTTTGTGGAAAGCATTGATTATGATGATGGGAATGACAGAAAGTTGGTCTTTTGTTCTTTTTCATATCTGCAGGATCCTTAATTTCCCCATCTTACATCTTACAGTCACAATTTATCGGGCACCATGGCTTCATTATTACCCACTTCTCCTATGGAGTAATACTTCTCTGAGGCTGCCACTTCTGGTAGATATCAATCACATCCATTCAAACCCTTTCCCAGTGGCATGGAATTCTAGGTCCCGATCCATGTTAAGTATTTTGATATTTATTGTTGTATTTCTTTTTCTTTCTTTTCAGGGATTGGTTATGTCTGTGTTTCACCTAAATCCTCCTTTCTCTTTTTTAATGACATTTTTTTAAGGATTATCCTACTTCCCCACACCACAAGCATGCAGTGGTAGCCTGGAACAAGAGTTTTGTTCACTTTCCTTTTTTTTTTTTTTCTCTGATTAGAGGAAACTTGAATGTTGTGGTACTCTGTCCCCTGAAAATGTTGAAAGGCCATGATTTCTGTGTGTTTTTTTTTTCTTTTATTTATTGATTTTACAGATTTTGGAGAAGAAGCTATCCAGAATCAGGTGACCCTCTGTTCTGTGAGACTAGAGGTTTAGCTACTATAATTTTTTTTAATTCCCTTTCTTTTATATCCTTACTCTAAAATCTGTTTTATACTCTTAACCAGTAAAAGGAAGACTTACAGTAAGTTCTCGACAAAAAAGCAGTCTAAAATATTAACATGAGATGACTGTGTTCTTAACATGTTTTATTGTACCTTTCTGTGTCATGTATTTCATTTAGAAAGAAAAGCAGCTGTAGCCCATAATAGCTGAAAAAAATGTAAGTCTAGCAATTTTAATTCTGGACCACCTAAGAACATATGAGAAAGAGTATCACATTGTGTTTTACAATCTAGACTTTATAGTAGCTAGAGGACCTCCAAGGAAATGGTTAAAGAAACCTCAGAAGGCAATTAGAAAATGTTGGAAGTTCTAGTTAGTACTACATGGAGGTGTTTTGAGAAAACCCTCTTGGCATAATGGTTAAGAGCTATGGCTGCTAACCAAAAGGTTGACAGTTCAAAACCAGCAGGAGCTCCTTGGAAACCTTAAGGGGCAGTTCTCCTTGGGTCATTATGAGTTGGAATCGACTTGACAGCAATGGGTTTAGTTTTTTTGGGGGGAGGGGAAGTGTTTCATCATAGCTCCTAGGAGATGATTTATGGCATGATGTATAATGCAAAATTATCTCACAGACATGACATGACACCATCCACATTTTATTCTATTTACCCTCAGTAACATTTTTGTCAGTTTTGTATGGCAATTAAATTAGATATCTAAAGTGATCTAATTTAGATCTAAATTAGATATAAACTCAAAGTGGAGAAATTAAAAATCTCTATTTTATATTATTTAAAGATTAAAATACCAAAACCAAACCAAACTCACTGCCGCCAAGTTGATTCCGACTCATAGCGACCCTATAGGACAGAGTAGAACTGCCCCATAGAGTTTCCAAGGAGCGTCTGTCAGATTCGAACTGTTGACCTCTTGGTTAGCAACTGTAGCACTTAACCACTATGCCACCAGGGTTTCCAGATTAAAATACACACACACAAATAAATACTACATATTCATTCACATATATTTATAACTCCCAGCAAAATTTTAATAAATTGAATATAATATTACATAAAAAGATAGTATATGATGAACAAGTGGAGTTTATTCTAGGAATGAAAGGTGGGCTTAATACTGGCAAATAAACTAATATATTTCACCAAATCAACAAGTTCATAAAAAAAAAAATTGATCTAAATAGATTCATAAAAAGTAAATTGACAAAAACACATTTGAACTCCTGATAAAAACTTACAAAAATAGGGCTAGAAGTGAACTTCCTGAACCTTAAGGTCATCTACAAAATCCTACGGTTAAGATTAAAAGTAAAGATAAAGAAGGTGATTGTGTTCAAGAATAAGACTATGAGGTCTACTCTCACTACTCTATTCAAGCTTGTATTGAATGTTCTGGTCACTGTGATCAGGCAAGAAAAAGAAATAAAAGGCATCCAGTTTTGAAAAGAAAAGGAAAACCTGTCTTTATTCATAAATAATATAAACATCTATGTTGCAAATCAAATGGAATCTACAGAAATGCCACTAGAACTAATAAGTGAGTTTAAAAAGGCTGGAACAAAAAAGATAAATACAAAAATCATTTGTATATACACTTGCAATCAAAAATTGAAATAAAAAACATATAATCCGTAATAGGATCAAAAGCAATGCAGTACTTACCAAAACCTCATAAAAATGTAAAAGGCTGCATATTATTAAAAAAAAGCATAACGTTGCTGAGAAAAATTTGAGAATAATGAGGTAAAAGATATATACATTGTTAAAGACTCAGAAGACTAGGCATTGTTGATATAGCAATTTCTCCAACCCTGATTTGTAGATTCAATGCAATTCCAACTAAAATTCCAGGAGGTTTTTTTGTTGTTGCTGATTGACACGATAATTATAAAATTCATATAGAATGCAAAATGCAATAATAGCCAAAACAATTTAAAAGTTAACAAAGCTGGAGGGTGATTACTGCTAGACTTCAAGATTTTTATAAAGGTAGGATAATCGGAACAGTGTGCTCTCCATGCAAAATGACACGAACAGATCTATAAACGTAATAGGGAGTACAGAAACAGATCCATACGTATATGGAAAATTGATTCTTGACAAAGGTGTATAGGCATTTAATTGGAACAAGGATAATATTTTTATCAAATGGCATGGGAAAAAATAGCTATACAAAAAACAACAACAAAAAAAATCTTTCATTCACTCCTTACCTCAAATATGTCAAAGAATTCAAAGCAAATCAGATCTAAATGTACAATCTAATAATAAATCTTCTAGAAGGAAACAGAAAAGAAAAAATTTGTGGCTTTGATGTGATTTAGCCAAAGCTTTCTTAGAAATGGTGCGAAAAGCATGATTTCTAAAAGAACAAAATGATAAAGAGGACTTCGTCAAGATTTAAAACTTCTGCTCTTTGAAAGACACTGCTAAGAGAATGAAAAGACAAACTTCAGACTGGGAGAAAATTTTTCAAAACGTGTCTGATAAAGGACTTTTATACAGAATACACAAAAATTATCAAAACTCAATAAGAAAGTAAAAACATTAAAAATTGGCAAACTATTTGAACAGAAAAATTACCAAGAAAGATGTACATATGGCAAATAAGCAAATAAATAGATGTTAAAAAACATAATTCCTTAGAAAAATGCAAATTAAATATACAATGAATGACTACTGCACACTAATTAGAATGGCTAAAAGTATAAAGATCATTCCAATGCTGGCCAAGATGTGGAGGCAGTGAGCTCTCAAACACTGCTAGTGGGAATATAAAATGGAACAATCCCTTTGGAAAGCAGTTTGACAGGTTTTTAAAAATGTAAACATGCACCTACCGTATGATCCAAGCATTCCACTCCTAGAAAATTATTTTTATCCCAGATAAATTAAAATCTATGTCCAAGCAGTGTCTTGTGAGTGAATACACATAGTAACTTTACTAGTAATAACCCCAAAATGGAAACAACCCAAATGTCTATCAGCCAGTGAATGGATGAATTGTGTTTTACCCGTAAAATGGAACGCTACTCACCAATAAAAAAAATCAATTATTGATATGCGTAACAACACAAATCAATCTGAAAATATGTAAATAATTATGTTCAGCTAAAAAATCCCAACAAAAGAAGTACAGACTGCATGGTTTCATATATATATATATATATATATACATATATACATACAAAGCTTTAGAAAATGAAAATGTATGCTAACAAAATGCCATGGAATGGTCATCTGTGTGGCTAGGAGCAGGAGGGAGGTATTCCATGGGTTCACTAGGAGATTTTCTGGGGTAATGTATATGTTATCTACATTGATGAATGTGATGTGTGAGAGTTTCACCAACATAGGAGCCCTGGTGGCACAGTGGTTAAAGTGCTCAGCTACAAACTGAAAGGTCCTGCTCCATGGGAGAAAGAAGTAGCAGTCTGCTTCCGTAAAGGTTACAGCCTTGGGAAGCCTAGGGGGCAGTTCTACTCTGTCCTATATGGTTGCTATGAGTTGGAATCAACTTGACCAAAACGGGTTTGGATTTTTTTTTTTTTTTTTTTTTTTTTTTTTGGTGTGTGCTGGAGAGGAAAAGGAGCAACACAAACTCACGTAAACTGCAGGTGAGATTATAAATTTTCCCAAGCAGCTTGGAATATAGAAGCCTCATTGTCTTCTATGGCCTGTCCTTATAAGTGTCATCCCATCATTTTGGCCATAATCTATTGCTCACACAGATCAACCTTAACAGAATATGTTTGATTATTTTAAAAGGGTGTGAATATCAGGAGTTGGGAACAATTAAGGGCCATCTAGGAGAATGAATATAGGAGTCCAGCCTTTGGCCACCAATTACTTCTGCCCTTCCCACATGCAATATACATTCATCCCCTTCTGTGGCCCCCAAAAGTATCATCCTATTACATCATCAGCTCGAAGTTCAGGAGTTCATGAGATCCAGGTGTGGATGAGGCTCATAGGTGTCATTCCCTAAGTTTATACAAATAAATAAACAACAAGCATTTATTATTTCACACTATTTCTGAAGGACAGGAATCCTTAAACAGCTTTAGGGATGGATCTGGCTCAAGATCTCTTGTTGCTGTCAGGAAGTCTGCTGGGTTGTAGTCATCTGAAAGCTTGACTCTGGCTGGAGGGTCGGCTTCCAAGAAGGCTCACTCACATGGCTCCTGGCAAGAGGCCTCAGTTCCTTGTGACTTTCCTTAGGAGGCTTCCACTCCTCATCACACAGTCCCCTGCACAGGGTAGCTCATAACTTGGTAACTGCCTTCCCCCAGATCAAGTGATCTGGGAAAAAGGAAAGAGGCAGAATTCACACTTTCTTTTACTACCTTGCCTCAGAAGCAACATGCCATCATTTGTACTGCTGTTCTACTGGTCATACAGGTCAAACCTAATACCATGTGGGAGGAAATTATAGACAGAAACAAACACCAGAAGGTGAGGATTATTGGTGGAATCCTACAACCTGGTAACCACCGACTGATAAGCAAAGACAAAACTGCTTTTTATACTGAAAAATGTACAGGTCCATTTACAACAGGTAAGAAATGACCTGGAAAAAGGAAAGGCAAAGTAAGGAATAGGACTGGTGCTTTTATATCCTCATTTGTACTTTTTGACAGAGGTTGGCAAACTACAACCTACAGGCTAAAACCAACCTACCATCTGTTTTTGTAAATAAAGTTTTTTGGAACACAACCACACCATTTACTTATTGTCTATGACATCTTTAGCAAGGCAATGGCCGAGCTGAGGAGTCAAAACAGAGACTAACACACAAAGCTGAAAATATTTCCTATACAGCTTTTTCACAAAAAGTTTTTAATCCTTGAGTAAGGTATAAAGAGAAAAGGTCCAAAACTATGGAAATGGAAAAGGAGGTTTAGGCGTTCCAAGGATTTCTCAGGGTTAGATAATTGAAAGGATTCATGAAGCTCAACAGAACATACTCAGATAACGCTTTCAATGAATTAAAAAAAAAAAATATGATACACATGAGAAAGGGAATTTATGTAAGCGGTAGGGATCCAAGAGACATTCAGGAACAGGCTCCCAATGTCATTCTTAATTGCATGAAGACATGCTTCATTTTAAGATTGAACTGCTGATATCTGTGTGATAAAACATGATTTCAGGAGAGCTCCAGCAGTTTTCAGCAGTCTCTTATGCCCATCTAATCAGGTGGTGAAGACTGGGTATCTAACTAGCTGTCTCAGGTATAAGCTATCAATAAGTAGATTGTCCCCCTTTAAATAAAAAAAAAACAAAACACTATAAATTGGTTCGTTAGTTAGTTGGTTAGTCAGTTAGTCCACTGCCCTTTTATTGACCAAGAATAAGAGAACGATTTTAGGCATTCCTAAAGATAAGCAAAGAACTGCCCCAGTTCATATTGGTAAAATAACTCCATCCTTCTGGGGCATATTATGTGAGGTTGTAGATGTCACTGTGGAGGAGCTAAGAATTAAAATACTGGGAAAAATAGGATAGAATTACTTGTTGCAGAATATGTGATTTCAGTTCTCAGCTATCTTATCAAGATTCAAATGGCAGTGATTAATTTAATAAAAAAAGAAATAAAAGTTTCTTTTTTTTAGGGACACGTTGATGTTATGGATTGAATTGTGTCCCCAAAAAATATGTATTGTAAATTCTACCCTCCAGGTTCCTCCATGTTATGAAATGTTTCAGAGATTCATCATTGTTCTTTATCGATGCGTAGTATTCCATCGTGTGAATATACCATATTTATTTATTTAATCTGTTGATGGGCACCTTGGTTGCCTCCATCTTTTTGCTACTGTAAACAGTGCTGCAATGAACATGGGTGTGCATATATTTTTTTTTCATGCTTGTGGTTATAATCTCATTTGAGAATGGGTTTTCTTTGTTTTGGTAATGAAACAGGATTAGTGTAAGGTGTACCTTGAGTCGATCCCTTTTGAGATCTAAAAGATTAAACAAGCAAACCAGTGAGCGGAGATGGAGTAAGATAGATTCCAAGCGACATGGAGATTTCCAAGGAAATAAGGAAGCAGAAGCTGAAGAAACAGCAGCCTTTCTCCAGAGATGACAGAGAAAGACTTCCCCTGGAGCCAGCGTCCTGAATATGGACTTCTAACCTCCTAAATGTGAGAAAAAAAAAAAAAACACTTGTGGTATTTCTGTTATAAAGAGACTAGATAACTAAGACAATTGGTGTGGTAGGAAATACTCTAAGATGGTCCCTAAGATTCCAGCTTCCTGGTATAAATGCCCTCTACAACCTGCCCACCTTGAGTGAGGGTAGGACTTGTGAATAGGATGGAATGTAACTGCTGTGGTGTGATTAGGTTACATGGCAAAGGTGAGAAAATTTTTCAGATACAATTAAGTTGATTTTGAGTTAATCCAAAGGGAGGTAATACTGGGTGGGCCTGATATAAGCAGATGAACATTTTAAAAGAGAGTCTAGAGGTCAGAGATTAAAGAAATCAGAGACACTTTCCTTCTGGCTTAGAAGATGCAAGCAGCCATGATGTGAATTGCCTATGGACAGGGGTAGCCACTAGTTACTGAGGGCCTTTGACTAAAAAATAGAAGGAATTAAATTCTGCCAACAACCTGAATGAACCTGGACAAGAGTTACCACTGAGAATGTATTCTGTCTAAGACCTTGACTACAGCCTTGTGTGATCCTGAGCAAAGGACCCAGATTAGCTGTTCCCTGGTTCTGCCCAATGGAAGCTGTAATAACAAACATGCTGTTTTAAATCTCTAAATGTATGGTAATTTGTTATATAGCAAAACAAAATAGATACAGTTTTGATAACAGGATTAACTTAAGTATAAACTGACATGTGGCAATCATGTTTTGTTATTTTGCGTGTGTGTGTTTTCCACATTTTCTTACCTTTCTTCCCTTTGTTCTATGCCCAACACAGAGATATTTACTCAACTAGATACTTCCATGTACATTAGCCCATTTCAAAGAAGAGAAAAAAATAAAGTGCCTTTCCCCAGAGAATATATAAGAGATTTCATGTCACATAAAAAAAAAAAAAAAAAGCTGATAGAAAGCCCTGCCTATAAAAAAAATGCTCCCTCTCCCCTTACTGAAAACTATAAAAGATGAGAGGAAGCAGTCAAGTGGGCCTGGACTGAGTGCATCTAACATAAAGTGATCACGCTGCGAGAAAATTATTCTCCCTTGGATGACCAATATCGCCTTTCAAGTCAATACATTCTGTTTTCAGTGCCCTGAAGTGACATGGAAGTTGAAGAAACATCTCAGTAACTGGGAGGCGAGAGGAATTTTCTTTTTCCAGTGGAGATAATTTTTGGCATGAATTACTCTCTAAAAGTAGACATCTCCCATCATATTTAACACCTTCTGTTTCCCCCTCCTCTTGGAATTGTAATAAATGTCTGTGAGCTCTCAGATGCGGCTTGAGACACCTGAGAGAGTAATGACATCAAAGAGAACAATCTTTAACCTATACTTGGATGTGGCTAAATATAAACAGTGAGATTTCTCTTGCTGTTACAGAGAAAACCTGTATAAACAGCAAAACTAAACCAGAAAACACTGCCTCATGGGAGGAGGACAGGCAGATGGTACACTTGAGACATGGGACTTGATTTTCATTATATGCTTCTGTGCTATTGTTTTGGATTTTAGTTGAACTAAAAGTGTATTACTTTAAAAACACGTAAACAAAAAACCAAAAGATTTTTATATTCAGAAATTGTCATACATAATTTCTCTAGTCAGAGGTCAAGTATTTTAAAATCTGCATCCTTCATCACACAATTTATGTGCATTTTTCCTAAGCAAATCATGATATAAGAGCATGATGTGTTCAGTATTGTAGTCCTATTTATTGATACTTTAAGAAATAAAATCTAACAGGTTATTTTCTCTCCTTGTGTCATGGATTGAATTGTGTCCCCTCAAAATATCTGTCAACTTGGCTAGATTCTGATTCCCAGTACTGTATGATTGTCCACCACTTTGTCATCTGACGTGATTTCTCTAGGTGTTGTAAATCCTGTCACGGTGATGTTAGTGAGATGGATTAGTGGCAGTTATGTTGATGGGATCTACGAGATTAGATAGTGTCTTAAGCCAATCTCTTTTGAGAAATAAAGGAAAGAAGCTAGCAGAGAAGTGGGGATCTCACACTATCAAAAAAGTGGCACCAGGAGCAGAAAGCATCCTTTGGACCTGAGAATCCCGTGCTGAGATCCTCCCAGACCAAGGCAAGACTGAGGACAAGGACCTTCCTCCAGAACCAACAGAGAGAGAAATCCTTCCCCTGGAGCTGGTGCCCTGAATTCAGACTTCTAATCTAGGGGAATATGAGAGAATAAACTTCTCTTTGTTAAAGCCATCCACTTGTGGTATTTCTGTTATAGCAGCATTAGATGACTAAGACAACTTGATTCTCTATATATTGAGATCTATTATTAGATATTGATTGTTTTCATTTAAAACTATAAAGCAAATAAGGATGTCAATCCAAATTCTTTAAAACATTTGTGCCACAGTCTTAAAGAGGAATTGGCTTTTGGTGGCTGTTAGGTCAGAAAGATCCCAGCCAGGCCCCGGCATCAGACCTTATCATTATCTCCACCCTTTTTTTTGACTCTCTCAAGAACCATCAAAAGATAATTTGAGCTGCTCTCCAACAACAACAACAACAAAAGTGAATTATATAGTATTTGATGCAAGACTTTGAGGAAATTTTTTTTTTTTAATTTATTTGAAAACAAGACCTTCATTGCACATGTACATGACTCTCTTACTGATGGATAAGCATGAGGCAAGAAAGTTCTGGGGCACCTGGTCTACTTGGGCTCTCATTCCCCTTGCAAAATCTGGAAGCAATCATATTGGAAACACATATTTCAAAGTAATGACCAAAAACTTCAGTTGTTCTTCAGAATTTAGAGTATTGTGGAAAAGAGACAAAATTTGTTTTGCTCTGAATCTGGATAACACATGTGAGGAAACTGTCATCTAGCATGTAGCACTTGAACTTTCAGCTCTAAGCATACATATATATATATTCTTAAATATATATATATGTATGTATTTCCAGAAAGAGCTAACAAAAGGCATTAAAAATATTTTTACTTTTAGAAAGGTGAAGCCGGGCTTTTCCAATTTAGTATGCCAAATGAAACACTGAAATAATGTTGATACAGATTATTTGGTGTTGTAAACTTTCCTTAAATTTCTGCAGAGGTAATTTGCAAGAAAAGATGCGTGAAACTATGAAACTACAATACATTTAATATTAAACATATAAAATCTAAATATTCATAACATTCTTTATCTCAATGCTTAATAAATTCAAGTATAGGCACAGAAATTTAATCAATTTTAAAACACATGTATTCAAATATGTACAAATTGTATAAGACAGAATATTGAAAAATTTATAGACCTAAGAAGTAGATAATTAGTAACAATATAAAAAATAAAAGGTAAACCTGAACCCTCATTGCTCCCCGACCCCAAGAAATACTTAAATAAGCTGTTGCTTACAGATAAAACCATATGTCTTCTCACAATCTTCATCCAAAATAGTATCACTATTATATAATAAGCAGCTCTGTGGATTTAGAATTTGAACAAATGGATATCTGTAATGAAGACAAAAAATATTAGCATCTGGGAAAAGGTATGAAAACACTCAGGTGCAAAGATTTCAGATTAATGATAGAACTTTCAGAAGCATTTAAATGAGATACTAGCATACTGAATCATACTTTTTTTCCATTTAATAACCATAGTTTTCAGATTTCAGATTATATTGTTGCACAAACCTTAGTTACTCCCTCTAAAATAAATAGTATTGGGACTAGAGATTTTTGGCTATTGTTCTTCCCTTTGGTGTTAATCATTTTGATGCATAATATACTTTTATTTTGTTTAAAAAAATTCATTACCTTATTTAGTCTAGAGAAACAAATCAGAGCTTATAATTCACCATTGTATTATGTGGAAATTACATATTTATGAATAAAAATAACATTCAAAGTTTACAAACATACAGAAGATAAACCCAGAATATTTGAAACATTGGAAGTATGTTGAGAATTTTGGCTCCACCACAATAAAGAAAGGAAGGCATATTCTGCTGTATCTGGACTGCCGGGACTGCTGAGTCAGCGCTCAGGTGTATGTGAGGATGTGAGGATGTGTGCCTGTACGGGCACGTCTATCTATTTGCTCCAAGGAAAAATGGAAAAAAAAAGTCAAAAGTTATCTTATGGGCCCAGAACACTAAAGTTCATGTGACCTGAGCATGAACTTGAATTTTCTGGATTGGCCTGCAGTTGTATTCTGCTACACTATTCTCTTTCTGCAACCTCACGCCCTGGGCATGCGATTACTGCAGTGCTCCTGGGTGTTACCTGCACTGATGTGATCTAAGCATAAACTCAGGAAGAGTAGAAAAGGCAGCACCAGGCTGCCAGAAACTTACAGATCCCGGGAAGGAGCAGAGCCGTCCTCCCACAGCCACGCACCACGTTTTTCATTATAAGTGAGTCCAATCCAGTAATAAAGTCCACTGGAGATCCAAAACCTCTGTTTGGAAACAGTGACTAACACTGTAATCCTATTTGAATGTACTCTGGGAAGAGTGTGCTTTTAAGAATTTAATGTCAGACATCATACTCGGCCTATCAATCGCACAAACTGAAATCACTCTTGGCTTCTAATTTAGAAGGTTCAGCTCTGTGCCTCATATTTCTAATTTATCATGTACATTCAGTTATGCAGGAAAACTACCACAAAATCTGACTAAAGGTGTAAAGATTTTGTTATAAAAATATATAAAACATTCTCTATTCTGTGAGTTAGAGGTCTCGTGAACATCCCTGTACAGGGAATCCGAAACCCCAGCCTGAAAATCTGTAAAATCAACACTATCTCGAGGGATAAAGCTCCTGGGTATGACCTTCGCAGCCTCTATTCAGCTCAGTCTCTGCATACATCTAGGGCAATTTATGCCCTTTCTGTGCTGTTGTTAGCTGCTGTCAAGTTGGTTCCAATGAAACACTGCCCGGTCCTGGGTCACCTTCACAATCATTGTTAATCTTGAGCCCATTGTTGCAGCCACTGTGTCAATCCATCTCACTGAGGGTCTTCCTCTTTTTAGCTCACCCTCTACTTTACCAAGCATGATGCCCTTCTCCAGGGACCGGTTCCTCCTGATAACATGTCCAAAGTATGTGAGACCAAGTCTTGCCATCCTCGCTTCCACGGAGCACTCTGGCTGTACATCTTCCAAGACAGATTTCTTTGTTCTCTGACACACCATAAAAAAATATATTAAACATTCTTCACCAACAACATAATTCAAAAATGTCAGTTCTCCTTAGGTCTTCCTTATTCATTGTCCAGTATTCACATGCATATGAGACAATTGAAAATATTGTGGCATGGATCAGGTGCACCTTAGTCCTCAAAGTGACACCTGGGCTTTTCAACACTTCAAACAGGTCTTTTGCAACAGATATGCCAAATGCAATGTGTCTTTTGAGTTCTTGACTGCTGCTTCCATGGGTGTTGATTGTGGATCCAAATAAAATGAAATCCTTAACAATCTGAATATTTTCTCTGTTTATTATAATGTGTTTATTGGTCTAGTTGTGAGGATTTTTGGTTTCTTTATGTTGAGGTATAATCCATACCGAAAGCTGTGGTCTTTCATCTTCATCAGTAAGTTCTTCAAGTCCTCTTTGTTTTCAACTACGAAGTTTGTGTCACCTGTGTATAACAGGTTGTTAAAGAGTCTTACTCTAATCCTAGTGTTACATTCTTCTCCGTATATTCCACCTTCTCAGGTTATTTGCTCCACATACAGTTGGATAAGTATGGTGAAAGGATACAAACATAACACACACGTTTCCTGGCTTTAAGCCATGCTGTATCCCCTTTGCTCTGTTTGAACGGCTGCCTCTTGGTCTATGTGCAGGTTCCTCATGAGCACAAGTCAGTGTTCTAGAATTCCCATTCTTCATAATTTTATTCGCAATTTGTTATGATCCACATAGTCGAATACCTTTGCAGAGTCAAAAAAAAAAAAACCCACAGGTAAACATCTTTCTGGTATTCTCTGTTTTAAGACAAGATCCATCTGATATCAAGAATGATATTCCTCATCCCACATCTTCTTCTGAATTGGGCTTCAATTTCTGGAAGTTCTCTGTTGATGTACTGCTGAAACCGTTTTTGAGTGATCTTTGGCAAAAATTTAGTTGCATGTGATATTAATGATATTGTTAGACAATTTTTCCATTCTGTTGGATTGCTTTTCTTAGGAATGGGACCTTAGGGATTTTCTTAGGAACTGGTAATTTTTATGAGCATACCCTCTATATTGGCCCTCATTTTATTCCAGAAACATGACAGAAGCTACATAATTATAAAAGAATTTATAAATTCAATTGAAAGAACTAAATATGCCAAAGTCATTTAGTTGGATCTTTGAATGAAATGAGTTAAATAATGATCTAATTACTTTGAAGCCATCCAGAATATTCCTTTCACTTCATCTGGCAAATTGATTTTATTCCTAGATATAATTCTTTGAGAAATTTTATGTAAGTTTTATAGTGATTGCTTCAAAGTACAGAGCTAATAATCATTGTTCAAATATGACCACCCATTTACTCTCTGATTAAAGACTCAAAATTTTCAGCTTACTTAAATATTATGTTTTCTGGAACAAAGAAAATATGGAAACACAAGTACATACTAATTCATTTTTGCTTTCCAGCTGAAGAAGAGTGGAATTCTGAGAAGCACAGAAATCCCTACTTTCTGCCCAAGTTTTTTCTTCATTGGAAAAGAAGTAACAATTGCATTGGTACCCAATCCACTTTTCTTGGCAAGAGCCTAAGATAAAAAATAAAACATAATTGATGACATTGGAGATTACAAATATTTGTATTGCTGTTTATTCATTCAAAGATTATTTCCTATTTATATTTTTCTCTACTACTAGTCTTTGAGCATGCATGCATTACTACGTGCACTGTGGTGTGCTACGCTCAGGATTATACTTGTGAACAAGTCAAACATGATTGTTTTCCTCATGGAGATTATATTCTACAGATAGAGTAAGGCGCATAGTTACTAATCATTTGTCAATCATATTTCATGTTAATTTTGCTAAGTATACAAAGGAATTTAGGATAATAAAGGAACACATTGCAAGATATGAGATGGAGGGAGATTAGAAGAATCTGTTTGGAGGAAGTGACCCAAAGGTGAGCTCTGCAGTACAAATAGGAGTTAACCAGATCAAAGAGAGGTGATTTAAAAGGGGAAAGCATTTTATCATATTTTCTGAGTCAACAAAAATACCGTGCATTGAGGAGAATCTGACGTTTTGAATTTTCTTCAAAATGAAGATAAATAAAACAATTAATTTGAAGTCTGATAATAGAGTTTAGCAGTGGTAATGTCTTCAACATGCCTTATCCTCAGTAACAGAAGACATGACACATGGTAGTTAACTTGAATGTGAGCCAAATAAATGGTGATGAAATTGCATAAGAGATAAATTAAATGCCATGTGGTCACAGGAGAGATAATTTGGAGTGCATTGGGGGAAAATACATTCATCAGAAATTGTACTTTAAGCTGGCTCTTGCTGTGTAAGTAAATTTTGTAACTTCAGAAATCTGGGCACTAAGCTCTGAGGCATAAGCACTAATGGAAGTACAAGTATGTTAGAGGAAGCATTTTCTATAATGGCGATAGGAAAGTATGGGCAACGAGCAGACACAGGCAGGGAATTAGGATTAACTGTAATACTTACTGAAGTTTATTAGTAATTTGTTAGTACATAATGTGCATTCATAGAGGACAGAAATCTGTTATCCCATGCTAATATTATCTTTATGCCTGTAACATAAAAATGATGTGCTCTCAATATAATCTAATCATTCCTAGAATGAGACTGTTCTAAAATTAGGGAAGTAAACTTATATTACTATGTGTGATATACCATCATGCTCCTCTCTGGAAAAAAAAAAAACAAGAAATTTTCTATTTTAATATTCTACCAAAACTGAATATTTTCAAACACTGGAGCCTACCTCTCTGGGGTTCTATAGTGGATCCTGGAGAGGGTGTTGGCTGAGTACTTTCTGTGGCAAATGCAATAAGAAATTTATATAAGTACAGGATAAGTGTATTCATGATATAATATTACACACTAGCAAAATGCATTGTATATTATTATATTATTAAATAGTTTTATCATAGCATTGATCTTTACAAGATGCCTAGAAAAACTTACGATTTTTCAGTAAAATTCCCAAAGTAGCCATCAACGAAAGGCACACTACTGCCAAGGTTCCTGAAATCAGGCTCCATAAATTGTTCTGAAAAGCTGCAGAAAAAGAGAGAAAAGGCAAAGATTTAAAGAGGAAATGTGTAGTGGCTGTAGCTCTTAAATGCAAAACCAGTGAGAGAAAATCCAGAAGTGTCAGGATCCACACACAGATATACAGAGAAATATTTGAGTCTTTAGGTCTTTTATGTGCTAACACAATCAGCCTGCCAGTGAACAATTGGAAAAGGAAGACAGTCCATTTAAAACTTCAACCAATATCAACATTTGGGGGGGAGGTGGGGCGGTGGGGTACATTATTCCTCAGTGAGATTATCCACACATTTTCATCTCTACCAACTCTGTAAGTATATTTAGCATTAGTTTTTTTGTTTGTTTTTGTTTTTTAACTGGCAAAGAGGCTTAGAGATCTAGTGGAAAAAGTGATCAAGGGGCCCCAACTTCTGCTTTACGTGCTTACATTACAGGCATTTACTTTCATTCTCTCTGGAAAAATCACAAGGTAAATAGCTTGAGAAAATTGAGGGTCCAAGACCAACATCATTTTCTCAAGGTATCAAAGCTGGCAAGTGTGCAAGTCAGACATAAAATTCAATCCTGTCTAAGCCCAGTGTCTTTCATATAATCTATTCCATCATGGTCACTGACAATAATACTATTTGGTAGTAAGTCTTTCTGCTAATCTCAGTACAGATTCTGCCTTGAGAAATGTTTTGCTGCCCATAGCTATGAAGACGTAGTATAAGACAAAGAGACAGGAGCACTTTGGACCCGGGGATGAGAGATTCTAAAACCAATGCAAAGAGTAATTCTCTGGTGAGCTGAGTTCACTTCCTAGTACATTGAATTATGATATAGAAAGAACTTTTTTTTTTTTTTTTGCTGTTACCCAAAATTACTTGGTTATATGTTTTTTCCTGAAAAAATTCAACCTTAGTAGATTGTGCATGGACTTGAGCACACTCCTAAAGAGTAATGTTAGTGACAATAGTACAGTGTTTAAACCGTTAGTCTGGGAGAGATTTAGGAGTCGCAAGACAAGTGCTAAGAAAAAAATTAAACACTGTAAACACTGTATCATTTATAGCTAGCATTATCTTTTTATTCCTATGCTAGAATTATATTGATCATAATATAACCAGGTGAATTCATTTCTCATTCAGAATTAAGACCTCCCCATATTGGAACCTACTCTATTGAAAAAGCTTTCCAGGCTACTTATAAATTACAGAATGATGAATCAAGAAATTCGAATAAATGTTGAAGTTACTGACATAGGGAAGGCCTAAAAAATCCACTGTCCCTTATGCCTCTTTTTCTTAAAGCTCTGCCCTAAAATTAGCCATGTCCGTGGATTGCCTGTTTTGGGTCCCTTTATCTGTTGATTTTCTGACTGGAGGCACACGTACCTGCCATGAGAGATGATGTCCCAGGTGGATGCAGGGAAGGCCCGAGAGGTGGTTGTTGGGGAAGAGTGGTGCTCGATCACAGAGCTGGGCTGGAAGCAAAGGAATCCGAAAGCTGTGTGCGAACTAATTTAAAAGAAACAAATGTGTATTTACAGGATGTTCCTGAATCATCTATTGGTGAGCCACATATGTGCAGTACTGACCAAGAAGCAGTAAAACTACCAGCTTCTAAAATGTTCCGGATATCACAATACAGGAAATTCTCACTGTATTTTTGCAATAGAAACCCTTTGATTAGCAGAAAAGAAGATGAGAGGGAGTTTGTGTTTTGTTTTTACTTTTAGTGTTTCAACATCAAAGTCATCTTCAAAATATATTTGGAAAATATCCAAAAAATGGACAAACAAAAGTTAAATGTACTCACTGCAATAAAATTCTACATATAATTTTTCTATAATATATATACACATACAATATTCACTGCACAAAACACAGTTTAAATCTTTTTACTTATATTGACTCATATGTTTATAAAAATGACTCGATAAGGAAGACATTATAAGTATCCTATTTTACCAGTGAGAAAAATGAGGCCTAGAAGGGCTAAGTAGCTTGTCCAAGGTCACTTAAATTTAAAACTTAAGCAATCTTGCTCCAGGGCACATGAGCAATATATGAGAGAGATTTACTTCAAGGGACTAGCTCACACAATTGTGGGGTTCGAAAGTTCAAAACTCATAGGTCAGGTGACAGGCTGGAGACTTATGCTGGCTCACGGGATTGTAGGGCCTGGTAAGTCCAAAATCTATAGGTCAGGCACTGGGTGGAAACTTCCGCAGGCTTGCATCCCAAGATCTGTAGGTCAGGAGAGGGAAAATTACAGTTGAGAGAGAAAGAGGGAGAGAGTTCTGACAAGTATCTATTCATAGTCTGAAGGCAGACAATAACCTAAGACCACTTTCAACTGCTTGATTGATTACATTAGATTACATTACACAAGATTGTTACATTATATTACACTACGTTAAAGAACAGCAACTAGTATTTGGCCAAACCACTGGCAATCATAGCTTAGCCAAGCTGACACATACAATTAAACATCAGACCTCCCATTACTGTGATATGTACACGCACACACACATACACATCTGTGCCCTAAAGCTCCCTTACCTGATGTGATGGTTAAAGTTGTGTGTCAACTGGCTGGGCCATGATTCTCGGTGGTTTGGCAGTTATGATATAGTTCAACACCTATGTAATGATGTAATCACCTTCATGGTGAGATCTGCTATGAGCAGACAATGAGTTGAAAGGGAATTTCCTTGCAGGTGTGGTCTGCATTCAATATGTGTGAACTTGCTGGCAAGCTGGCTGACTTTTCCTCACCCTGAATCCTGCAGCTGCCTCCTGTTCTGTTCATCTGACCTCCAGTTCTTGGGACTTGAGCTAGCAACATACCTACCAATCTTGGGATTTGTCAGTGCCCACAGCCTGTGAGCCAGAAGCCTGTTGTCTGACCTGCAGATCTCAGCAGGAGAAGCCTCCAGCCTAACCCATGGACTTGGGACTTTCCAGTCTCTACAACCATGTGTACCATTTCTTTGATATAAATGTTTCTCTGTCTCTCTCTCTCTATATAAACAAACAAAAAAACTTATTGCCATCAAGTTGATTCTGTTTTTTCTATAGGACAGTGGGGTTACAGGACAGAGTAGAACTGCCCCGCAGAGTTTCCAAGGAGCACCTGGTGGATTCAAACTGAGAACCTTTTGGTTAGCAGCTGTAGCACTTACCCACTACACCACCAGGGCTCCATATATATGTATATGTATACATGCTTCACTGGTTTTGCTTCTGTAGAGACCCCAGCCTAAAACACCCGGCTTAAGTCCAAACTTCAGTGCTTCACTCACTTTGCCTTGTAATTTGCTTTCAACACCTTACTCGCCAATGTTCCAGTCCCTTAAGATCCTTTGAACATGACTGTAGCTGTTCTAATAAACCTTATTTTTACTAATATGTTAAGTATTGTAGTAGTTTATTGTGTTATCTCATTCAGATAATATTCTGTAATTTTCACTAACACTTTTATGTCTTCAAAAGAGAACTCTAGTGGGAATTTCAAATATAAGATAGATAGGTAGACTGCGTGTCTTGAGAGCAGGAACCTTGATCTATAATGTCTCTGGACATACAATATGTCGTTCATTCTCATATAAAAGCAAACTCCATCCAAAATAATTTCATGGGTTTTTTGCTGCCTTTTTTTTTTTTTTTAAGCATTATAATATTCCTAGGGAGTGCAAAATGTTAACATAATTGGCTGTTCACTGAAAGGTTGGAAGTTCAAGTCTGCCCAGATGCATCTTTGAAGAAAGTCCTGGCAATCTACTCCCAAAAATCAGACACTGAAAACCCTATGGAGTATAGTTTTACCCTGGTACACATAGGGTTGCCGTGAGTGAGAATCACTTTGGCCATAACTAACGAAAACTAAAAACCAAACTCATTGATGTCAAGTTGATTCTGACTCGTAGTGACCCAACAGGAAAAAGCAGAACTGCCCCATAGGTTTTCCAAGAAGCAGCTGGTGGATTCAAACTGCTGACCTTTTGGTTAACAGCCGTAACTCTTAAGCGCTTTGCCACTAGGGCTCCAACAATAAGCTGATTTGGTGTTTTTTTACTATTCCTATAGATGAACCTTTTTGTAAAGATGAGCTTTTCATCAAAAACAACAACAACAAAAAACAACTTGATTTCTCAGCTTCCATGAATTCAAAAATTTTCCATCTTTTTAATTTGTGTACATTGTGTTTATAAAGTTGCCTTTACTCAACCACCATAATTGTTAAAATCTAGATCCTCACTGAAAATGTGAATGTGAAATTTCCTTCATAGCTTTTATACAAATCCAGGTTGAAAGACATGATGTTTATAAAAATGATTCCTTACCTAATTTGAAATCTACCATCCTTTTTTTCTGAACATCTTATTGTGCTTTAGGTGAAATTTTACACAGCAAATTAGTTTCCCATTGAACAATTTATGCACAATTTTTTCCAATGTATTCTGGTCTCAGGCTAGAGGAGGCTGTGGTTCATGGGGGCCATTAGTCCTATAGACTATTTGCTTCCTTGAGCCTTTGGTTTCCTTCACCCTCCTTTGCTCCACATGGGAAGGGACCCATAGCTGTATCTTAGAAGATCACTCGCAAGCTTTAAGATCCCAGACACTACTCACCGAACAAGTATGTAGAACATTATCTTATAAACTATGTTAGGTCAATTGACCTAGTTGTCCCCCAGCACTACGGTCCTGAGCCTCAAGCCCAGTAACTTAGACCCACCAAGTGTTGGACGTATGTCTAAGAAGTTTCCATAACTGTGCCTTCTATGTGCTCTATTATGTGTATGAATATACATGCAGCACATACAAATATGTATATACAAATGCTTACAACTATACGTATATGTGCACAGACATGTACCCCCATACACCCTCCACACCTATGTAGCATACATATCTACCTATATAACCACTCACAAATTGTTGGTTGTCATTGCTGTTGTTGCAGAATTGTGTATGTTATAGCATCTACCATAGTTGTCCTTCACTCGTAGATATCTATCCCTCAGTGTCTTCATTTACCTTGGTCACATTGTGCTGACTTCTCCAATATTTTCTGTTGCCTTTACCAGAATTAACATGTGTCTACTATTTAGTGATTCTCCCTTTCTTCCCTCCCATCGCTGATAGCCATCAAAGAACACTGCTTTCTGTGCTTCAACTTACTCTTGAATTTTTATAAAGTGGTACCATGCAACATTTGCTCTTTTGTGATGGATTTATTTCACTCAGCATAATGCCCTCCAGATTCATCCACGTTAATTTTCACACGCTAGTCATTATTCTTTATTATTGCATGGTGTCTCATTGTATCTATATACGAGAAGATCTACCCTTTCCTGGTTTTAGTGTTGGACAACACCAAATCAGCAGAAACCTGCCTAATTTTGCTCATTTTTTGTCCGGTATGAAGATGTCTTAATTGGTATGAGCTTAAGATTTTGCCTACAGCTTTTGTATTTGCATGGAACAAATTTATGAGAATTGTGACAGAATAGACACAGAAAGGGATTATTCCTTGTCTTAGCCATCTAGTGCTGCCATAACAGAAATACCACAAGTGGATGGCTTTAGCAAAGAGAAAATTATTTCCTCACAGTAAAGTAGGCTAAAAGTCTAGATTCAAGGCATCAGCTCCAGGGGAAGGCTTTTTCTCTTTGTCAGCTCTGGAGAAAGGTCGTTGTCCTCAATCTTCCCCCGGTCAAGGAGATTCTCAGGCCCAGGGACTCCGTGTCCAAAGGACGCACTCTGCTCCAGGTGCTGCTTTCTAGGTGGTATGAGGTCCCCACTCTCTGCTTGTTTCCCTTTCCTTTTATCTCTTGAGAGATAAAAGGTGGTTCCGGCCACACGCCCAGGGAAACTCCCTTTACCTTGGATCAGGGAGTTAACCTGTGTAAGTGTGCTGCTACAATCCCACCCTAATCCTCTCAACATAAAATTTCAATCACGAAATGGAGGGCAACCATAAAATACTGAGAAACATGGCCTAACCAAGTTGATATACACAATTGGGGGGGGAGGGGAACATAATTGAATCCATGACATAACTATACTTTTACTACTATCAGGATCAGTTATTTTGAGGGAATTATTCTAGTTTTCCAGAACCATGCTTTGTGATATTGAAATCATTCATTCTTTTCTTAGTTCATTGACTCAGAAGTAAAAAAGTCAGCAAAGACATTTCCAATAGAATAACTCCAGCCTCAGGTTACAAGTATATACATACACACAAACACTTTCCACATATATATGTATAAACCCACCCACTGCTGTCGAGTCGGTTCCGACTCATTATGTATACATATTCAAAAACTATTTGCCATTGAGTCAGTTCTGACTTATCGTGCCCTCATGTGTATCAGATTAGAATTGCACACCCAGGATCTCTCCCTTTCTTTCTCTCTCTCTCAATCCCTGGTGATTCAGTGATTAAGTGCTTGGCTGCTAAATGAAAGGTTGCTGGTTCTAACCTGCCAGCTGTGCTCCAAAGGAAAAAGATGTGGCAGTCTGTTTCTGAAAAGATTTACAGTCTTGGAATCCCAATGAGACAACTCTACCCTGTCCTATAAGGTAACTATGAGTCAGAGTTTACTTGATGGCAACGGATTCGGTTTTACGTACACACACACACACACACACACACACACTCATATACACCTACATGTACACATTATGTATCTAAGGAGTCCTGGTGGCGCAGTGGTTAAAGTCATCAACTTCTAACTGAAATGGCAGCAGTTGGAAACCACCAGTGGCCCTGTGGAAGAAAGATGTGGCAGTCAGCTTTCATAGAGGGCCTTGAAAATCCTATGGGTTCACTGTGAGTTGGAATCGACTTGACAACCGTGGCATATTTATGTATATATGTTTTCATTGTTTTTATTTTTTATTTCTTCCTTTGATTCTTTGAAAACAGCAAACCAAGTTTGATTCCTTTTATAAATATGTTTTTGAAATATTATGTCCTTCCCAAAGATGCAAGATATCTCCCCTTAAGTGTCCTCCCCTCCTCTAGTGTCCACTGAAGGTCACCATACTCTCTTTCCTGAAATTTCCTACTTATCCAGTACCCTTGTTCAAGGCAAATGGCGAGTCCAATAACTACAACGTCATTCAAACCTGAGCAAACACCTGGGGAAAGGAAACTGAGGTCCACTTAACACATGTACAGTGACATCTGGTGTCTTTTCACTATCTGCTTATTTATAACAACATTTTTCAGAACATAGTAACAATGAATATTTCAATAGTGTCAAATGGGAAATTTATTTTGATCTTAGTGTTTAGAAAAGTTTTGCATTCTCAGAGTAAAAGAAAATTGTCTGCATTGGGCTGCAGTTTATTATCTCCTTTTAGGCTGGGGAAGGGATTTCGAGGTAAGAAAAAGCACTGTGACATGGTTAAGAGTCTTTGTATACCTGTCAGTAACAAACCTATTAGCAAACAATCATTTTTTATAGACAGTTCTTATCTACAAATTGTTTTCCATGTAATCCAACCCTTTGTTTATGATTGTTTATGGGAGAAAAAAAGGAATTTATGGGTCATGTTACCCTGGAAAATGTCATGCAAACCCTGTAAACATCTAAGTATGAAATGGAGATGTATTCCCCTCAATGATACCTATGAAAAAACTGACATATGGCACAAACACATACATATATGTTTAAAACCCATTACTGTCAAGTCCATTCTGACTCACAGCAACCCTATAGGACAGAGTAGAACTGCCTCACAGGGTTTCCAAGGAGCGCCTGGTGGATTCAAACTACTGACCTTTTGGTTAAGCAGCTGTAGCTCTTAACCACTACGCCACCAGGGTTTCCATATATATGTGTGTGTGTGTATATATATAAATATATATATATGTACGTATGCGTGTGTGTATATATTTATGTATGTGTGTGCTCAAAACACTAACTTTCAGGAAAGCGAGGTGAGAATGAGACTTCCCTATATAGTATGCCATACAAAGAACTAAAATGAGATTGATATATATTATTCCATATTAAGTCAAATTTATTTAAAATTTTAGAGGGAATTTACAGGAATGTATTTGTATGCATAAAACTACATAAAATTTAATATCAAAAACCCATACAATAATGTAAAAATATTCACAAAATTCTTTACCTTGATACATTATAATTTCAGGTATAGGCACAGACATTTTAACAATTTTAAAGCATGTGGCTTCAAATACATGTAAAGTGTATGAAAAGACATAAATGTCAACATTTTGCAGACCCCAGAAGTAGATAATTTGTATCTATGTAGGAAGTGGAGATACTAATTTTGTTAATCCTGGATCTGCATTACACCTCCCTGCTCCCCTTGCCCTGCCATGTCCCAAGAAACACTAAATAAGCTGTTGCTTACAGATATAAGGATTCTTTTCCCCACAGGGTTCATCTAAAACTCTTTCTTTGGACTATACACTATACAGTCCTTTGGGTTCAAAGCCTGAAACAATGAAAATCTGCAATGAAGAAGAAAATGTTGACACGTAAGAAAAGGAAACGAGAATATTTATGATACTGTTGTTTTTGATTAAACAATAGAATTTTTTAAGTATTTGAATGAGATATTAATATATTAAGGCATGCATTTATTATGTTTTTCATTTAATAGTCACAATTTTTATGATTTCAGAATACAAAGTTACATAAAAAGGAGTCATCTCCATAATCATAGGATTGAGGCCAGGGATCTTTTTTTTTGATTAGTTGTAATTTCTGTTGTCTTTAATGGTTTTGATGTATGATATATTTACTTACATTTTGTTTAAAGATGTATTGGCTAATCTAGTCTAGGAAGATAAATCAAAGTGAACAATTTGTCACTGCATGATGTTGCAAGTCCCATGTTTAGAAGTAACAGTGATGTTCAAAGTTTACATGAATATAGAAGATAAGCCCAGAATCCACTACTCATCTGTCCATTTGTCATACTGTGATGGCTTGCGTGTTGCTGTGATCCTGGAAGCTATGCACACGTATTTCAAATACCAGCAGGGTCACCCATGGTGAAGAGCTTCTAGACTAAGATAGAATATGAAGGAGGACCTGGAAATTTACTTCTGAAAAATTGGACAGTGAGAATCTTCTTAATAGCAGCGGAACATTGCCTGATATAGTGCTGGAAGATGAGACCTTCAGGTTGGAAGGCACTCAAAAATGAGATGGATTGACACATTGGCTGCATTGATGAGCTCAAGCATAACAATGATTATGAGCATGGCACAGGATCAGGCAGAGTTTTGTTCTGTTGTATACAGGGTCAATACGAGTCAGAACTGACTTGGTGGCACCTAACAACAAGAGTAACAACAAGACCAAGATACTTGAAACATGAGAGGATGCTGAGAATATTAGACTCCATCAAAATAAGAAATATACCACTTTTGTGGGCTTCCTCTATGTATGTGAGCTTGTGGGCATGTAAACACAAAAAGTCATATATTAAAAGTTCTTCATTGACATCAGGACACCAACTTTCATGTCACTTGAGCAAAGACTTGGATTTTCTGAGTTGGGCTAAAATCGTATTTAGTTGCACCATTCTCCTTTCAGTCATGTTGTGCCCTAGACAGTTTACCTTTCTTGTAGTGCTCCTAGGTGGTACCTGCACTGATGAGATCCACAAGAACACACAAGATCACAAAGAACAGACAATGTATCTGAGTACAGAAACTTATAGATCCGGGGAGGGAGCAGAGCTGTCCTCCCACAACCGGGTGCTGCTTGTTTCAATAAAAGAGATCCCAAGCCAGTAAAACTGTTGATGGTAGTTCAAAAAATCCTGCTTGGAAACAAGACAGACATAACAAGCTAACCTGAATCAACCCTGGGATTAATATGCATCAGACTTGGCCTATCAATCACGCAAATGAAATTCGTTTTTAACTTCTAATTTAGAAGGTGCAGTCGCAGGGCTCATATTTTTTTAAAAGACACATTCCTTTATGAAGAAAAAAACAATACCAAAAAATCTCACTTCACACTGGAGTGAAATATGCTATAAAGGGAGTCAGAGTTTTCATGGAACACTTTCTTCATAGAGGATCACCACTGAAGTTTGATTGAAAATCAAAAGTTATCTTAAGGAGTAAATATGGATATAATCTACTAAACCTATACTCCACACAGGTTCGGCACACCGTTACAGAAATTTCCACCTTTTCTTAAGAAGGGGGCAATTTTTATGATGCAGTTTTTCTTGTTACTTGCTGTTAAGTCAATTTTGACTACTGGCAACCGCATGTGTTACAGTGTAGAACCACTCCATAGAATTTTCTTGGCAGTAATCTTTTTTTTTTTTTACATGTATTTTTTTTAGTGATTTTTATTGTGCTTTAAGTGAAAGTTTAAAAATCAAGTCAGTCTCTCACATATAAACTTATATACACCTTATTACATACTCCCATTTACCCTCCCCCTAATAAGTCAGACCGCTCCCTCCTTCCAGTCTCTCCTTTCCTGAATGTTTTGCCAGTTTCTAACCCTCTCTACCCTCCCATCTCCCCTTTAGACAGGAGATGCCAACACAGTCTCAAGTGTCTACCTGATACAAGTAGCTCACTCCTCATCAGCATCTCTCTCTAACCCATTGTCCAGTCCCATCCAAGTCTGTTGAGCTGTCTTCAGGAGTGGTTCCTGTCCTGGGCCAACAGAAGGTTTGGGGACAATGACCACTGGGATTCTTCCAGTCTCAGCCAGACCATTAAGTCTGGTCTTTTTATGAGAATTTGGGGTGTGCATTCCACTGTTCTCCTGCTCCCTCAGGGGTTCTCTGTTGTGCTCCCTGTCAGGGCAGTCATCAGTTGTGGCCGGGCACCATCTACTTCTTCTGGTCTCAGGATGATGTACTTCTCTAGTTCATGGGGCGCTTTCTGTATCTTGGGCTCATAATTATCTTGTGACCTTGGTGTTCTTCATTCTCCTTTGATCCAGGCGGGTTGAGACCAATTGATGCATCTTAGATGGCTGTTTGTTAGCATTTAAGACCCCAGACACCACACTTCAAAGTGGGATGCAGAATGTTTTCTTAATAGAATTTATTTTGCCAATTGACTTAGATGTCCCCTGTAGCCATAGTCCCCAAAACCCCACCCTTGCTCCGCTGACCTTCGAAGCATTCAGTATATCCAGGAAACTTCTTTGCTTTTGGTCCATTCCAGTTGCGCTGACCTTCCCTGTATTGAGTGTTGTCCTTCCCTTCACCTTAAGTAGTTTTATCTACTATCTAATCAGTAAATAAACCTCTCCCATCCTCCCTCCCTCCTCCATCTCGTAACCACAAAAGAATGTGTTCTTCTCAGTTTAAACTATTTCTCAAGATCTTATAATAGTGCTCTTATACAATATATGTCCTTTTGCATCTGACTAATTTCACTCAGCATAATGCCTTCCAGGTTCCTGCATGTTATGAAATGTTTCACAGATTTGTCACCATTCTTTATCAATGCGTAATATTCCATTGGGTAAATATACCACAATTTATTTATCCATTCATCCATTTATGGACACTTTGGTTGCTTCCAGCTTTTTGCTATTGTAACCAGTGCTGCAATAAACATGGGTATGCATATATCCGTTTGTGTAAAGGCTCTTATTTCTCTAGGATATATTCTGAGGAGTGGGATTGCTGGGTTGTATGGTAGTTCTATTTCTAACTTTTTAAAGAAACGCCAAATAGATTTCCAAAGTGTTTGCACCAATTTACATTTCCACCAGTAGTGTATAAGAGTTCCAATCTCTCTGCAGCCTCTCCAACATTTATTGTTTTGTGTTTTTTGGATTAATGCCAGCCTTGTTGGTGTGAGATGGAATCTCATCATAGTTTTGATTTGCATCTATGGCTAATGATTGAGAGCATTTTCTCATGTATCTGTTAGCCGCCTGAATATCTTCTTTAGTGAAGTGTGTGTTCATATCCTTTGCCCAAATTTTAAATGGGTTGTTTGTCTTTTTGTGGTTCAGTTTTAACAGAATCATACAGATTTTAGAGATCAGGAGCCAGTCGGAGATGTCATAGCTGAAAATTTTTTCCCAATCTGTAGGTGGTCTTTTTACTCTTTCGGTGAAGTCTTTAGATAAGCATAGATGTTTGATTTTTAGGAGCTCCCAGTTATCTTATTTCTCTTCATCATTTTTGTAATGTTTTGTATTCTATTTATGCCTTATATTAGGGCTCCTAAGGCTGTCCCTATTTTTTCTTCCATGATCTTTATCTTTTTAGTCTTTATGTTTAGGTCTTTGATCCATTTGGAGTTAGTTTTCGTGCATGGTGTGAGTTATGGGTCCTGTTTCATTTTTTTGCAGATGGATATCCAGTTATGCCAGCACCATTTGTTAAAAAGACTATCTTTTCCCCAATTAACTGACACTGGGCCTTTGTCATATATCAGCTGCTCATACGTGGATGGATTTATATCTGGCTTCTCAATTCTGTTCCACTGGTCTATGTGCCTGTTGTTTTACCAGTACCAGGCTGTTTTGACTATTGTGGCTGTATAATAGGTTCTAAATTCAGGTACAATGAGACTTCCCACTTACTTCTTTTCAGTAATGCTTTACTTATGTGGGGCTTCTTTCCCTTCCATGTGAAGTTGGTGATTTGTTTCTCCATCAAATTAAAAAATGTCATTGGAATTTGGATCCGAAGTGCACTGTATATATAGATGGCTTTTGGTAGAATAGACATTTTTACTATGTTAAGTCTTCCTATCCATAAGCAAAATATGTTTTCCACTTATGTAGGTTCCTTTTAGTTTCTTGCACTAGTACTTTGTAGTTTTCTTTGTATAGGTCTTTTACATCCTTGGTAAGATTTATTCCGAAGTATTTTATCTTCTTGGGGACTACTGTGAATGGTATTGATTTGGTGATTTCCTCTTCGATGTTCTTTTTGTTGATGTAGAGGAATCCAAGTGATTTTTGTATGTTTATCTTGTAACCTGAAACTCTGCCAAACTCTTCCATTAGTTTCAGTAGTTTTCTGGAGGATTCCTTAGGGTTTTCTGTGTACAAAATCATGTCATCTGCAAATAGAAATAATTTTACTTCTTCCTTGCAATCGGATGCCCTTTATATCTTTGTCTATCCTAATTGCTCTGGCTAGGACCTCTAGCACAATGTTGAATAAGAGTGTTGATAAAGGGCATCCTTGTCTGGTTCTCATTCTCAAGGGAAATGCTTCCAGGCTCTCTCCATTTAGAAAGATGTTGGCTGTTGGCTTTGGCTTTGTATAAAAAAAAAAAAAAAAAAGTTTTTTTTTTTTTTTGTATGCATACCCTTTATTATGTTGAGGAATTTACCTTCAATTCTTATTTTGCTGAGAGTTTTTATCATGAATGGGTGTTGGACTTTGTCAAATGCCTTTTTTGCATCAATTGATAAGATCGTGTGGTTTTTGTCTTTTGTTTTATTTATATGGTGGATTACATTAATGGTTTTTCTCATACTGAACCAACCTTGCATACCTGGTATAAATCCCACTTGGTCGTGCTGGATTATTTTTTTGACACATTGTTGAATTCTATTAGCTAGAATTTTGTTGAGGATTTTTGCATCTATGTTCATGAGGGATATAGGTCTGTAATTTTCTTTTTTTGTGATGTCTTTACCTGGTTTTGGTATCAGGGATATGGTGGCTTCATAGAATGAGTTAGGCAGTATTCCGTCATTTTCTATGCTCTGAAATACCTTTAGTAGTAGTGGTGTTAACTCTTCTCTGAAAGTTTGGTAGAACTCTGCAGTAAAGCCGTCTGGGCCAGGGCTTTTTTTTTTTTATTGGGAGTTTTTTGATTACCTTTTCAATCTCTTTTTTTTCTTTTGGGTCTATTTAGTTGTTCTACTTCTGATTGTGTTTTTTTTACTTCTGATTGTGTTAGTTTAGGTAGGTAGTGTTTTTCGAGCAATTCATCCATTTCTTCTAGGTTTGCAAATTTGTTAGAGTACAATTTTTCATACTAATCTGAAATGATTCTTTTAATTTCAGTAGGGTTTGTTGTGATGTTATTTGTTTCCTTTCCTGTATTTCTTTAATCAGTCTGGCCAATGGGTTAACAATTTTGTTAATTTTTTCAGAGAACCAGCTTTTGGCTTTGTTAATTCTGTCAATTGTTTTTCTGTTCTCTAATTCATTTAGTTCAGCTCTAATTTTTATTATTTGTTTTCTTCTGGTGCCTCATGGATTCTTTTGTTGCTCGCTTTCTATTTGTTCAAGTTGTAGAGACACTTCTCTGTTTTTGGCTCTTTCTTTTCTATGTATGTGTGCATTTATCATATAAATTGACCTCTGAGCGCTGCTTTTGCTGTTTCCTAGAGGTTTTGGTAGGAAGTGTTTTCATTCTTGTTGCATTCTGTGAATTTCTTTATTCCTTCCTAAATGTCTTCTATAACCCAGTCTTTTTTGAGCAGGGTATTGTTCAGTTTCCAAGTATTTGATTTCTTTTCCCTGATCTTTCTGTTATTGGTTTCTATTTTTATGGCCTTGTGGTCTGAGAAGATGCTTTGTAATATTTCGATGTTTTGGATTCTGCAAAGGTTTGTTTTATGACCTAATATGTGGTCTATTCTAGAGACTGTTCCATATGTACTACAAAAAAAAAGCATACTTTGCAACTTTTGAGTGGAGTGTTCTGTATAAGTCTATGAGGTCAAGTTGGTTGATTTTAGCCATTAGGTCTTCCGTGTTTCTATTGAGCTCCTTACTGGAAGTCCTATCCTTCTCCGAAAGTGGTGTGTTGAAGTCTCCTACTATAATTGTGGAGGTGACTATCTCACTTTTCAATTCTGTTAAAGTTTGTTTTATGCATCTTGCAGCCCTGTCATTGGGTGCATAAATATTTAATATGGTTATATCTTCCCGATAAATTGTCCCTTTAATCATTATGTAGTGTCCTTCTTTATCCCTTTGTGGATTTAACTTTACAGTCTATTTTGTCATAAATTGATATTGCCACTCCTGCTCTTTTTTGATTGTTGTTTGCTTGAAATATATATTTTTCCATCCTTTGAGTTTTTGTTTGTGTCTCTAAGTCTAAGATGTGTCTCTTGTAGGCAGCATATAGACGGATCGTGTTTCTTTATCCAGTCTGAGACTCTCTGTCTCTTTACTGCTGCATTTAGTCCATTTACATTCAGAGTAATTACAGATAACTGTGTGTTTAGTGCTGTCATTTTGATGCCTTTTTGTGTGTGTTGTTGACAATTTCATTTTTCCACTTACTTTTTTGTGCTGAGAAGTTTTTCTTTGTAAATTGTGTGTTCCTCATTTTCATAGTAGTTTAATTTATGTTTACTAAGTCATTATGTGTTTCTTGGTTTTTATTTTGAGTTATGGAATTGTTAGACCTCTTTGTGGTTACCTTAATATTTACCCCTATTTTTCTAAGTAAAAACCTAACTTGTATCTTCCTATATCGCCTTGTTTTCCTCTCCATATGGAAGATCTATGCTTTCTGTGTTTAGTCCCTCTTTTTGATTATTGTGATCTTTTAGATAATGACTTCAATGATTCCCTCTTTTGAGCATTTTTTTTTTTTAAATTAATCTTAATTTGTTTTTGTGATCTTCCTATTTGAGTTGATATCACGATGTTCTGTTCTGTGACCTTGTGTTGTGTTGGTATCTGATATTATTGATTTTCTGACCAATTTCCTTTAGTAATTTTTGTAGCTTTGTTTTGGTTTTTGCAAATCCTCTAAGATTATGTTTATCTGCAAATTTTTTAATTTCACCTTCATATATGAGAGTTTTGCTGGATATATGATCCTTGGCTGGCATTTTTTCTCCTTCAGTGTTCTATATATCTCATCCCATTGCCTTCTTGCCTGCATGGTTTCTGCTGAGTAGTCTGAAATTATTCTTATTGATTCTCCTTTGCAGGAGACCTTTCTTTTATCCCTGGCTGCTTTTAAAATTTTCTCTTTATCTTTGGTTTTGGCAAGTTTGAAGATAATACGCCTTGGTGATTTTCTTTTTGGATCAATCTTATATGGGGTTCGATGAGCATCTCAGATAGATATCTTTTCGCCTTTCATGATGCCAGGGAAGTTTTCTGCCAACAGATCTTCAACTATTCTCTCTGTATTTTCTGTTATCCCTCCCTGTTCCGGAACCCCAATCACACGCAAGTTTTTCTTCTTGATACAGTCCCACATGATTTTTAGGGTTTGTTCATTTTTTTAAATCCTTTTATCTGATTTTTCTTCAACTATATCGGTGTCAGTTGCCTTATCCTCCAACTGCCCTTCTCTGCATTCCAATTTCTCGATTCTGCTCCTCTGACTTCCTATTGAGTTGTCTAATTCTGTGATTTTACTGTTAATCTTTTGGATTTCTGAATGCTGTCTCTCTATGCATTCTTGCAGCTTACTAATTTTTCCACTATGTTCTTGAATAGTCTTTTTGAGTTCTTCAACTGCTTTATCAGTGTGTTCCTTGGCTTTTTCTGTAGATTGTCTTATTTCATTTCTGAGGCCATCCCTAATGTCTTGAAGCATTGTGTAAATTAGTTTTTTATATTCTGCATCTGGCAATTCCAGGATTGTATCTTCATTTGGGAAAGATTTTGATTCTTTAATTCAGGGAGTTGTAGAAGCAATCATGGTCTGCTTCTTTATGTGGTTTGATATCGATTGCTGTCTCTGAGCCATCTATAAGTTATTATAATGATTTATTTTATATTTGCTCACTGAGTCTTATCTCGTTTTGTTTTCTTTCAGTATACGTAGATGGGCTACTAGATTGCGCTGTTTTGATTGTTGTAGCCTTTGAATCACTTATGTCTTATTACCAGCTGGTTTGGGCTCTTACTGGATATATATGCCTAAGAGTCCATTCACTATTCTTGAATAGAATCAGCTTAGGTGTTCTGATTTTGGGTCACCAAGTGTGTGGTGTAGACTGTCACCTATTAACCTCGAGGGGTAGTGGAGAAAGTTGTGTGCACCAGATTCTAGTAGCACCAGAGGGTCACACTCCGGGGGGGGGGGCAGGATGCTGACAGCCTTCCCCCATGTGCCAGTGAGGTAGGTGTGGCTCTATTTCTAAAACACTTGGTGGGTGGGCTCTGCAGCTGTACCTTAGGCACCCAACGCATCTACCTCTGAAGATTGGTAGGCATCAGTATCTTCAGACCCCTTTGGCAGGTGGCCAGGTGGTTTGAGTGGAGCTTCAGCCCTCAGTTCCCTGTTGAGGGTTCTGTTTAATAGGTAGAGATATCAGACCTGGAAAACTTGTCTTTCCAGTTATCTGCTAAAACAACTACAGTCAGATCTCTATCAGAATTTCCTTTGCATTATAATAGCTACCTTGTTCCCTGTAGGGATGAAAGCCAAAGACTGAGGATCTCATATGCTTGGCTAGAGCTGGTTCTGTATTTACATTCCAATTTATGGAAATCAGGGAAGGATTTGTCATCCCTGGTTTTTAGTAGCTGCTTCTCTCAGGCCAGGAGAATTGGTTAGGAAAAGCAAAAAAAAAAAAAAAAAGCCCCCAGAGCACTTCACTCCCCGGCCCAGGAAATTCCAATGTTAATGAAGCCACCTGGGAAGGGAGGGGAGGGATCAGATAGATGGGAGAGTGTAGCACCCAGGAATATAGACAAAGTTATTTATCTTGCTTGGTTGAGATTGCCCCTGAGGGTCAGGCCCGCATCCTGTGCTTGTGCTGTCTCAGAAGCCGTGGTCAGCTCCTCCGCTCGCAGTCCAAAGCCCAACACCAATGTTCCCCGGCTGGGACACCACACTCCAGGCTCCAAAACCAGTTGCTGTCTCCTGGTGACTCCTCCTCCTGTCAGTCCCATTGTTGCGCTGCCTGCATGCACTGGCTGGGCTTCCCTCGAGGTCATTTCAGGGGGTTAGGGCTGCGTCCCATGTTTGCACCATCTCAGGAAGCCGTGCTCAGCTCCCCTGTGCCCAGTCCAAAGCCTGGCACCAAGGTTTTCTGGCTGGGACACTGGCTCCAGGCTCCGAGAACAGTTGCTCCTTCTCCATGGTTGCTCGTTCTCTCATCAGCCACATCAGTGTGCAGCCAGCTTGTGCTGGCTGAGTCTCTACCGAGGTTACCCCAGGAGGCTAGGGGTAAGGGCTGTGTCCCGTGCCTGCCCCACCTCAGCAAGCCTCAATCAGCCCTGCCACTCGGCACCAGGGAACCACGAGGGCTCAAGACTGTGGAGCCAGGTGCCAGTTCCAGAAGTGGTCCCTGCTTCAGGGTGTGGCTTTTCGCTCCCCTGTCACTCAGGTCAACTCTTTAGATTTGTGTTTGATGGCCAGGGCTCGTAGATTCTCATGTGTATGATCGATTCACTTGTTTTTCGAAGTCTTTGTTGCAAGAGGGATCCGTGGTAGCTTCTACCTAGTCAGCCATCTTGGCCCCGCCTCAGCTGGAATCTTAATGGAAGAAGATTTCCAAGGCTTTCTTCCACACTGGTTGGTTTTAACCACCAACATTTAGATTAGCAGTTGAGTGCAAACCTTTTGTGCCATTCCATATCCGATATGTTGGTTCCACAATATATCCCAGAGATAGGACTAAAGCTAGATAATTACAAAAGAAATTAAACTCAGTTAAAAGAAGTAAAGAGTACTGTCGTTAGGTTGGTTGCTTGAATGAGTAAAAGTAGTGATCTCACATTTCTTTTTTGAGTTTTCACTGAAAAGTTTTTTTGCACTTTATCTAACATCTTGATTTTTATTCCCATGATGTAAATCTTTGAGGATTTTTATGAGGTTTATAATAATTGTTTCAAGGTACAGGGAATTAATAGATCATTTTTCAAATTGTGAAAGAAAATTATAAATTTTACGTTATGGGAACAGAGAGAGTTCTCTTACCCACAAGACAAAGTCATCTTATTAAATGTTAGAAATCTATGTGCTGTATAATCATAAATATATATATATATAGTTTTAATGCCTATAGTATGTCTTAAACTATAACTAACCTTTAGAAGCAGCTTGCCTTGTTTCACATAATTGCATCTAGATGATCAGGCTCACTGAAACACAGAAAGGTAAATGAACATGTCCTGTTTCCAAGAGTCCTCAGGACTTGTAACTACGGCTCACTGATTCTGTGACTGTCTTAGCAAGGCTTCTATTTCAGCTTGGATGATGTTGCAGCACATACCGCCCTCTTACAGGATTGATGTACTCTGGCACACTCAGCCTATCAAAGGTTTTTTGCTAAAAGTAACTAATAAAATTGTAGATAAGCACTTTGAAATTTGTATTAATTGGAGTATTCATTTCCACGGTAAGTTGTGTGTTGCCCCAATTTGCAAATTTACCATTAAACCTCCATAGCAATCTGTTAATGGTGTTCTGGGTTGTTTATTTTTGAGAAAATATAACCACCCGTGGGCTTTCTGACTAAAGAGTTGAGTCAAAGAGCTCAGCTTATTTTAATGCTATATTTTTCTAAGTTAAAAAGAAATGTGGGAAACAAAAATAAAGTACGTGTCAATTCATCTCTGCTTTTCAGCTGAAGTAGACCGGAATTCTGAGAAGCACAGAAATTTCTACTTTCTGCCCAAGTTTTTTCTGCATTCAAAATGAGGTAACAGCGGCATCGGTACCCAATCCACTTTTCTGGACAAGAACAGCAGTCAGAGTCTAAGAAAAAACAAAACAAGACATGATTGATGGCTCTGAACATTTAAAAATTTCAATGCTATTTACTTATACAAAAATCATTTGTTTTTTATTCATGTTTTCTACAAATTATTCTTTGAGAATCTACTGTATATGTTTACACCACAGCAGGCTATGTTCAGAGAATATTAATGTGACCAAGTCAGAAACAATCTTTATCCCCATGGAGTTTATATTCTAGAGCTCTGGTCAGAATTACATAATTTCCAATCATGTATTAATTACATTTAATGATGCCTTTGGTAAGTATACAAAATATATTCATGACATTAAAACAGCATGTAGTAGGACATGGGATGGGAGAAAGCTAGAAAAGTCTTTTTTTTTTTTTTTTTAGTTTTTTCAGAAGAGATCCCAAAGCTGAGCTCTGCAGTATACACAGGGTAACTAGATCAAGGATAGTCTTTAACGGAGAAAGCATTTTGACATATTTCCTGATTCAGAAAAGAATAAAGTGCATTGAAGTTTTTCTGGTGGTACAGTGGTTAAAGTGCTCAGCTGCTAACTGAAAGGCGAAAGGTTGGTCATTTGAATCCACCAGCTGATCGGTCAGAGAAAGATGTGGCAGTCTTTTCCCATAAAGATTGTAGTCTTAGAAACCCTATGGGGCAGTTCTACCCTGTCCTATAAAGTTGCTATGAGTGGAGTATGGAGACTACCTCCCTGGAGTTCTATGATGAGTCCTGGAGAGAATACTGTAAGAAATAATTAGAAATGTACTTAATTCGGTGCAGATTTAAGGGAAGCCATGAGATAACAAAATATTACACATTAGTAAAATAAAATCTTTATTACTAAATGGTTTTATCATGGTTTTGATCTTTATAAATACTTGCCTAGAGAAACTTGCCAATTATTCAATAAAATTCCCAAGACAGCCATCAGCAAAAGACATATTCCTCCTAAGATTCCAGAAATCAACCTCCATATAGTGGTCTGAAAAACTAGAAAAAGAAAAATAGGGCAAAGACTTAAAGAACAAACAAAGAGACTAAAGTTTTTAAAAACAGAAGCCAATTAGAAAGATCCCAAAAATTTTTTTGATTTTATAACACAGTTGTTTTGTCAATGAAATATTGAAAGATAGACATTCAACTCAGGACTCCACCCGATGCCAAGGTTTCTATGTGGTGTACTTTATTCTTCAGTGAGACTATCCATACATTTTCTGTGCTATCCTCTCCGTCTCTAGAAGACAGTAAAGCAAATTTACCACTATTTTTTAAAAATTGGTAAAGAAGCTTCTACAGTAAGAAGAGATCAATAGGCTCAGCTTCTGTTTTATGAACTTATATAACAGACATTTAGTTTTATTCTCTCAACAAAATGAAAAAATGAAAAGTATGATTGCCATTGTGAAGATGCGAAAATTGAGGATTCAAGAATGACATTATTTTCTCACAGTGTCAAAGTGAGTAAGTATCCATTTCTTGAGTAAGATATCAAATTAAAGGGTGTCTAGGCCCAGGGAAACCAAACCCTGGTGGTGTAGTAGTTAAGTGCTACAGCTGCTAACCAAGAGGTTGGCAGTTCAAATCTGCCAGGCGCTCCTTGGAAACTCTGTAGGGTAGTTCTACTCTGTCCCATAGGGTTGCTATGAGTCAGAATCGAATCGACAGCAGTAGGTTTCTGGGGTTAGGCCCAGAATCTTTCATTTAACACTTTCTGTCATTGTCACGGACAATAACACTATCTGGAGTGTGTCCTTCTGCTAATCTTAGTGCAGGCTCTGCTCTGAGAAATGTCTTCCTGCTCATAGCTCTGTGGAGGTATTATAGCGAAGAAATGAGATAGGAGCACTCTGAACCTGGTTGGAGACGTTCCACAACCAATGCGTGGCTAAATACCCTGGAGAGCTGGATTTGTATTCCACTACGTTGAATTATGACACAGAAACAACCTTTACAACAAGAACATTACATTTTCTCTTACCCAAAATTATTTGCTTATGGACTTTCCCCCAGAACAAATCATCCAATATAAATGCAGGATCAATCTTAGGTGATTCCGCATTAACATCAGCACACCGCCAAAGAGTGTTGTTTAATTACAATGGTATAATGAGTCAAATTCTAAATCGGGGTGATCTTTGGATATCACAATGCAAATGGCCAATTTTTTAATAAACAGTTTGAACCATTGTGTCATTAATATTTGGCATTCTCTATTTCCGTGATAGAATTAAGTTGATTACCATTTAAACACATAAGTTTTCTTCTTTTTCAGAATTTAGCAGTACCTCTATCAAAAACAACTCTTTAAGCCTGTTGGAAGAGCATTACAAAATGTTTTCTAGATTAGAGAATTTACAATCAGAAAATTAAAATCAATGTGGAAATACAGGCACATGGCTAGCCTAAAAACGTCCACTGCATTTATGCCTATTTCTCTTAAAGCTCTGCCCTGATACTAGTCATGTCCCTGAGATATCTTTCCTGGACATGTAATATCTGTATAATCTTATTGGGGGAACGCATACCTGCCATGAGAAATGATGCTCCAAGGCTGATGCAGGAAAGGCCCAGATGAGTATTGTCTGGAGAAGAGTGCCGCTGGAAGAGAGAGTTGAGCTGGAGGCTATGGAATTCAAAGGTGCAGATGAGGAAATTTAAAAAGAAAAAGTGCATATTTAAATAATGTTCTTGATCATCTGTTGGTGAGCCACATATGTGTAGTATGAGCAAGGAGCTGTAAAATGACGAGCTTCTAAAATGTTCTGGATGTCACAAAACAGGAAATTCTCACTGTACTTTTGTAAAACGAACCCTACGATTAGCACCAGAGAAGTGAGAGGGAGTCTTTTTTTTATATGTTTTAACATCATGGTTATCTAGAAAATGTATTTGGAAAATACCAAAAAAATAGACAAAGGTAAATCTATTTAGAATAATATATCTACACAGGCTTGTATTTTAATCATAATAAAGATTCACTTTGTGTAAAATACTATTTAAATCATTTTACACATACTAATTCATGACTCTTAAAATGACTTGGTAAGGAATATACTAAAGACCCTTGGTAGTTGAGAAAATTGAGGTCCAGTGGGGCCGAGTAATTTATCCAAGGCGCTTAAATTTGAAACCCAGGCAGTCCTGCTCCAGAGCACAAGTGCCATATATTTCAAACCAAGCCCAGCGCTCTGTGTCTATATTTTCTGCAGATTTTTATCTCTTTTCTTTTGGACAAAGTGGTTGGTTTAACTACCTCTCATTTCTGTGTTTCCCATCTCTGCCTCATTTAGATCAGCCAGGAGAGGCAAAGGTCAAAAAAGTAGAACCAGAACATCTTCTCATTACTGTTACAGGTTCACACCCATATACACACAAACACATGTACACACACACACACACATACTTGGAGGTCAAAAAGTTAGAATCAGATTGTATTCCCATTTATGAATTTATTTATTTATTTCTTATTAGAATTCACTAAAAAGAAAAGATTTAAAAATCCACTCAGGATTTTTAATCTCCAACCCTATTGTAACTTTCTCATCATAAAACCTCTTTAAACTAATGGTAAGTCTCTGGATGGCACGAATGGTTTGTGCTCAACTACTGACCTAAAGGTTGGCTGTTCACACCTGCCAGCAGCACCGTGGAAAAGAGGCCTGGCACAAATACTACAGCCAAGAAAACCCTGTGGAGCACTTCTACTGTAGAACACACGCAGTGGCCATAAATCACAATCCCCTTGACTGCAAGGGTCTTATTTTTTTTTTTTTCTTTTGGTGTTAAGGGAATAAAATGGTATAAAAACCAAGTATGAAAGGATGGAGGAGACAAGAACAGTATAGCGACAACAAATATTAGTGTCTTAGAATGTAAACACTCAGGAAATGTTTGCTCTTATTGTGCAGAATAAGAAAAATGAAACTCAAGTATCTGAAGATTAGAACCGAAACCAAATTGATTTGTCCTTCAAACCCCAGGACACTTTTTTTAAATACTTGTGTTTGCTTTCTGTCTTCTCTTTCTGGAAGGGAATCACCATGAGTTCAGAGATATATGTTTTTTTCACTCTTTTATACCAAAGAGCCAGAAGAGTATGTGGTGCATGGTAGAAACTCAATAAATGCTTGATAAGAGAATGAATACATGAATGAATGGTACAAAACATGACACTGGAAGAAAAAGGTTTTTTTTTTTTGAGAAATTACCAGTCTGAGTAATGTTACTGAGACTTGAGATTTACCCTACACTTATGTTCATCCATTACGTTTACATCTATTTTTTTAAGAGCAAGAGAGACTCAAAGAACACTAGATATTTTTTGAGAGCTACCAAAATGATAGACTGTTCATAACTTCAAAAAAAAAATTGAATTTTTTAAGGACTATGTCGCTATGAGTTGGAATCAACTCGACAGCACTGGGGTTTTTCAAGGACTATGCAGGGGGCAAAAAAAAACCATTAAAAGCTATAATCAATACCCTCAGAGATAAACATTCAGTTAAACCAGAAACACGCGTAGTCAGCATGGAAGCCAAGTAAAGTAAGGTTACATCTGAGAAATGGTCAATGGTGACTTAGCAATGTGAAGGTTATTATGACTTGACTGAAAACCATTTTGGTTGGAATTCTTATCGTTATCTCCTCTAACCCTCCCTGTAATGCTATTAAGTAGTTACTATTAGTATTCCTATAATAAACAAGAGAAAGAAAAAAGAAGATAAAATTAAAATATAGCCATTTGAAATTGAGAAAATTTCCAACAACTAAAAGGATACTGGGCTTGATTAGCTTATTCCACAAACAGAAAGTTCAAATGGCCAAAAAAAAAGGATTATTTTTCTTTTATATAAAAATAAATACATAGTTAATAAGATGTAGTTTGTCACTTATAAAAGATTATAAATTTTACTACTCTGCCTGTGAAAGCATAATACATAATACATGACATGTGGGTTTATAAATTGTTACCAACTATGGAAATGGAATTTAATATTTATAAATAGGAAAAAAGTTTCAAGTTCTAAGATTTCCAAATTGTTTATTCAAAACTGTGAAGGTGAAAAAAATTTTAAAAAACAAACATTCAACAATTAAAAAGTTTCAGGTAAAGTATGATATGTTATAGAATATTATGTAGCCATTAAAATGAAAATTGAAATAATATTTAAAATATTGGAAAAATCTTGAGTTAAGTAAATGTTGGCTTTCACGTCTTATGTCTGTATTCTTTGAATCAAAATTTTTCTAAAATTTACTCGAAATAATGAGAAAGGTGGTATGATTGTTTACAAGGATGAATTTTCATTGTGATTTACAATAACACATGATAATCATAATTGTAATAAAAAAAGGAAGAGAAATTGTAAAATCTTATATATCAAAAAGAAGAAAAGTTACCTAATTGAGCACAAGTTATTTTTTTATGTTATATTCAGAAAGTGTCAAGAATACATAATTGTGTTAAGAACAATATTATTTTTTGAAAACTGCCTACAATATAAAGTAATTACAGAGAAATATTATTCACATTTTATATTGCAATATGTAACATTCTAATTGCATAAATATGTGAATATGAATCTACATTTTTCTGCATATCCATAATAAATGACAGCTTTAGAATAAACCAGAAATAATTTTAGAAATAAAGTTATTAATCTTTTTAAATGATATATATGTATGTATGTATTTGTATATAAATGTATATGTGTATATAAGTATATTATTTATGTATACACACACACACACACGTATATTAGAGCGCAGTTGTTAAGAGATTTGCTGCTAACCAAAAGGTTGAGAATTCAAATCCATCAGTCACGCCTTGCAAACACTATGCAGCACTTCTACTCTGTCCTGTAAAGTTGCTATGAGTCAGAATCAACTCAATGGCAATAGGTGTGGTTTTGGTGTTACATATATATATGTGTGTGTGTGTGTGTGTGTGTGTGTGTGTGTAGTATAAGTATACACTCAAATCAATATAAAAACAGTTAGAAAATTCATCCAAATATTATTTTTGATAGATCTATTGATGTAATTCCTTTTTCCCTTTTTCAAACTTTCTAACTTTATAATAAGTCATCAACCGTGACACAGAACATCTACCAAGTGCGGGCTGTGTGGCCTGTTGCAACCCAACAGTCATTGCCAGCTAACTGAGCCTGAGACCTGGAGAGGTTCTTGATTGCCACCTCTTGAGGTAAAGTGCTTAATACCATATACTGCAGTTTCTACATGTGTGGATTAATGTTAAAAAAACATTGAAAAGAAAATATACGGACAAGTGGCATTACGATTTGAACAATTTTTTTCTAATTGATTTTATTTTTGTTACACAATTATAAAAAGTCATTTTATCAATATGTAACAAGAACCAGAATATCACTCACACACTTAGGTATTTACACTAGTGGAAATCTCTCCTAAAGAATTAGTTCAATACTTAGATATTCAAAAGGTTGATTGCACAAAGTGCTCATCACTGTGCTATTGATATCAGTTAAAATACGGAGGCAAACAACAACTCAAATGATAGGGCTATTGCCCAAAATGCCTATAATCATGTGTGGCCAGTAAATGATGAAAATGAAATTAAAGTAGTAAAATAGAAACATTATAATGATAAAATGCTAAATGAAAAAAAAAATTGAACATATGATGATGGCAGGTGTGTTTTTGAAAATTAAATAAATAAGACAGCCACAAATTCATAGAAGGGGTGAATCCATGATTAAATTTCTTTATTTCTCAAATTATCAGTATTGGGATTCTGATATCTTACAGAGAATAAATGTGGTAAATAAAATCACTTTATGTAATATATATTTACTCACTTGAAAAAGATTTAATTTCTGCATCTAAGACCATATTGAAGGTGGTGTAATTTTTAAAAGTGATAATCTGCATTTTAAGGATTAAAGATTATATTTGTGTTTATTTATGTGGAAAAGCCTGCATGTGCAGTTGCAGTGTTTAATTTAATACATATTTTAGGCATCGTTTTAAAATATGAAGTAAAATCAAACAAACATAAAAAAACCATATACCTATAGGTCCAAAACACTTGATCCCTTTGGTTCCAGATCCTTCAGGCATTCTTCTCCACCGCTGGGATGAAGTTTGAAGTCGCAACTCAGAGTAAGTCACCCTTTCTTCTCTCATTTCTGCAAAACAGAAATACATTAAAGACAACACAAGAGTTTTTTTTTACGAATTCATGGAGCAAAAGAATTCCATCACTGAAATAGAGGGTGCATAAAGAGACTGAGTTACAATTAAACTTTGAACGATTTGGAACCTATTTCACCTAAGGCAATATCTTTAAAAACAGAAAATCATTGGAACACAAAAAAGATTTAGAAAATAAGTTGTTATGGGATATGATTTTGGAACTATTACTCAATTAAACTTTTTTTTTAAATTACAGATTACAGTGACAAATTTATGGCACATGTTGAATTCTTTGATACTCACCGCATAATGAAGAAAAGCCAAACTCTCTGCCTGCTGTGGGAAGTCCTCCCAGTTTCACAAAATCTACCTTCTTTTAAGCCTTTATATTCCCTGACTTCTACCTCCATGTTCACGAGGACACCTAGATTACCTCTTCAATCGTGACCTATTCTTAAGAACCTTCATGCTGTCAATCAAGCATGTCTCTTTTTCTAGTGTATATGTTTTTTCTGCTATATTGCCCCATCATTATCAGGTAATTATTTAAAGTATGACTCAAATTCTACCTCTTTCAAGAAAACTTCCCAAACTTTTGGATAAGAATTCATCTCTTCTTCTCAAGTACTCATCTTGCTGTTTACTCTTCTATGTCAACTAGTCATCACCTTCTGCTTAGTTTTGTGCAATTGTCTCCACACTATGACACACTAGGATGGCAGAAGTCATGTAGTAATAATTTTGTAATTGTCACAATTGCTTATTAGGTTCATTTGTACCTGTTATGATCCCGAAAACTTGAATTTTACATCAAAGTAAAAATTTAATATGTTAAACATGTCCTACATCAAAAGAAAGTTTAAAAGTATTTCAAGGCTTGAGAATAATTTTGGGACTTCAACGGTTCATAGCTATTGCATGTATTACTGAAAATCTAAGTCTAATAGAGGGTATTCTGTATGTTTTCCTATTGGAATACTTGGTTTGATCATTTTCTTCAAATCTCTTTCTATATAGATGTTAAGTGTTCACTTTAAAAATGTCCTGTTCATGAGGAGAGAGAGGGGAGGGAACTACTGTGCTCTTTCATCAGAGGGAGAGCAATTAGGAATGTATAGCAAGGTGTATGTAAATTTTTGTATGAGAGACTGACCTGATTTGTAAAGTTTCACTTAAAGCACAATAAAAATTAATTAAAAAAAAAAGTCCTGTTGATCTCATTTCTGAAAGTTATCATATTGAAGTTCAATATTGTCAAATCTGTTCTAGTTTTCCTATCATCTGCCTACGGGCAGCAGTTTGAATTCAGCAGCTGCTCCTTGGAAACCATATGGGACAGTTCTACTCTGTCTTATAGGATCATTGTGAGTTGAAATCAGCTCGATGGCAATGAGATTGGTTTGGTTAGGTTTTGGATAGTACTGGCTCAAGGATAGATCAACAGACCAGAAGAGAGACCAGAAATAGACTGCCAAATGTATGGTAACCTTGATTTTGAAAAAACATCTCTGCAATTCAGTGGGGGAAAATAATGATCTTTTCATTAAATGATGCTTAATAAAATAAAAGTAATTTTGATCTTTAATTTTCACATCATAAGCATACAAATATTAACTTGAAATACCAGTTTCAAAAGAAAATATGTATCTTCATGACTGTGTGAAGAGAAAGATTTCCAAATCAAGACCAAAAGAAAAGAAAAAAAAAAAAAAAAAGAGGAGGGAAAGAGGGGTAAAACAGAAAGTATAAATTAATTAGACTTTATTAAATTTACAAGATCTACCCTGAAGTATAATGTTGTCAGTGATAGGATAATATTTATATCCCTACAAGGAAGACCAATTAATATGACTATTATTCAAAGTTATGCACCAACCACTATGTCAAAGATGAAGAAATTGAAGATTTTTATCAAATTCTAGGTCTGAAATTGATCAAACATGCCATTAAATGCTTTGATAAGAGGTGGAGCCAAGATGCCAGAATAGACAGACTCTTCTGGCAAGCCCTCTTTACAACAAAGACTTAAAAAAACAAGTGAAATGAATATATTTGTGGAGAGCTAGGAGCCCTGAGCATCAAAGGCAAGCTTAGACAACGAACTGAGGGGCAGAGGGAGGAAGAGACTGTTCAGAAATGGAGAGGAGTTACCGGACCTGAATCACAGGGAGCCCTCAGACACCATTCCCGGAGCAGTGGTGACGGGGTGGTACTAGTGTTCAGCCGCAATTTCCTTAGGGAGATGCAACTAGCCACACAGCCTACTCACAACTCTGGAACCTGAGAAGAACGACACTCTTGGCAAAAGCTAAGTACTTGTGGCTTCAACGACTGAATCCCTGGGCCTGAGATAGACCCTGGTGAGCACGTAGACCCATCCTTCTGGCCTTGCAGAAGGAAAAAATTTGCAGTTGGGGGGAAAAAATAATTTGCTAGCTCCATAGGACAGAAGCGTGGACCTTGAGCACCTTTCTCTTCTGCATGGACCTGTGTGGGCCTATTTCGGGATAATAGGCCCTTGTTGGCAGACTCCAACCATTTCAGCTGTGCAGTGGAGAGGTGGGTGTTTGATGTTTGACGTTGCTTTGCCTATTAAACGAGGCTCTCACCTACCCACATCAGGGACCTAAGGACTTGTAGCTCCACTCAGGTCACTCAGTCACCTGCAACAGGGGTCCAAAGATAACTGTACCTCCCAGTCCTTACAACCAAAAACTTTGGGTGCCCATGGTCCATCTGCAGAACACACCCACCTGCACACTCTAGGGAATAGGGATGTGCTTTCCTCAGAGACACTCAGGGGTCGGTTCTCAGCCCCCTGTCTTGTTCAGAGCATGACCCCCTGTTGCAATCAGACACTGGTATATATGCCAATCACCCATGCCCCTCTAAGACTTTAGGACAGAGCCTGTACCACACACTTGATGATCAGCTACCTGGAAAACTGAGCTGAATTCATACCAGAAAACTGAATGGACTCCTAGACTGATATACTTGGAAACAGCTCTAGCCATCTGGGGACAGGACATCAGAGCTCCAAAGGCAAAAATAATCAAGCTAGATCACTCAAGCAACCCATAAGGGTATGCCAGAACAAACAAAGCAAGCAGCTATGACAAAGTAAGCAAGCATAAACTAACACAATAACTTTTGATGGCTCAGAGACAAAGTCAATATCAAGTCACATAAGGAAACAGGTCATGATCACCTCAACAGACCCTCAAAACAAAGAATCCAGGGATCTTCTAGATGAAAGTGCATTCCTGGAATTACCAGATGCACAATACAAAAGTTTAATACACAGAAACCTTCAAGAAAAATTATGAAGGAAATGAGACAATACACAGAACAAGCCAAGGAACACACAGATAAAAAACAAAATTGAAGAAATTAGAAAGATTATTCAGGAACATAATGAAAAGTTTAATTAGCTGGAAAAATCCATAGACAGGCAGCAATCAGAAATTCAGAAGATTAACAATAAAATTATAGAATTAGAGAACTCAATAGAAAGTCAAGCAGCAGAATTGAGCAAGTAGAAGCTGGAATTTCGGAACTCGAACATAAATCACTTGACACTAATATATTTGAAGAAAAATCAGATAACAGAATTTTAAAAAATGAAGAAACCTTAAGAATCATGTGGGACTCTATCAAGAGAAATAACCTACGAGTGATTGGAGTACCAGAACGGGGAGGGATAACGGAAACTACAGAGATAATTGTTGAAGATTTGTTAGCAGAAATCTTCCCTGATATCGTGAAAGATGAGAAGATATCTATCCAAGATGTTCATCAAACTCCACATAAGGTAGAACTTAAAAGAAAGTCACCAAAACATATTATAATCAAACTTGCCAAAACCAAAGTTAAAGAGAGAAGTATAAGAACAGCGAGGGATAAACGAAAAGTCACCTACAAAGGAGAGCCAATAAGAATAAACCCAGACTACTCATCAGAAACCATGCAGGCAAGAAGGCAATGGGATGACATATTTAAAAAATTGAAGGAAAAGAAGTTGCCTGCCAAGAATCATATATCCAGCAAAACTGTCTCTTAAATATGAAGGTGAAATTAAGACATTTCCAGATAAACACAAGTTTAGGGAATTTGTAAAAACCAAATCAAAACTACAAGGAATACTAAAGGGAATTCTTTGGTTAGAAGGTCAATAATCGCAGGTATCAACCCAAGACTAGAACACTGGACAGAGCAATCAGATGTCAACCCAGACAGGGAAATCACAAAAATAAATCAAGATAAAAAAACGCTCACAACAGGGAAACAATGATGTCATTATGTAAAAGAAGACAACATTAAAACAATAAAGAGGAACTAAGAAATGTAGTCATAGATCTTTCATATGGAATGGAAGACAAGGCGATATAAAGAAATAAAAGTTAGGTTTAAACTCAGAAATACAGGGGTAAATATTAAGGTACCCACAAAGGAGGCTAACTCTCCTACTCTTCAAAATAAAATACAAGAAAAAAATAGAGGCTAAGTAGAAACAAAATCAACAACACTGAATAAGAGGAAAAGACAATATAAAAAATAAACTACTCAGCAATTACTCTCCCCCAATGAGACAGCCCGCTTCCTCCCTCTACTCTCTCTTTTCTTGTCCATTTCACCAGCTTCTACCCCCCTCTACTGTCTCATCTCCACTCCAGTCATGAGATGCCAACAAAGTCTGAAGTGTCCACCGGTTCCAAAAAGCTCACTCCTCACTAGCATCCATCTCCAACCCATCGTCCAGTCCAATCCATGTCTGAAGAGTTGGCTTTGGGAATGGTTCCTGTCCTGGGTCAAAAGAAGGTCTGGGGGCCATGACCACTGGGGTCATCTAAGTCTGGTCTTTTTACAAGAATTTGGGGTCTACATCACACTGATCTGCTCCTTCAGGGATTTTCAGTGTGTTCCTTGTCAGGACACTCACTGGTTGTAGCTGGACACCGTCTAGTTCTTCTGGTCTCAGGCTGATATAGTCTCTGGTTCATGTGGCCCTTTCTGTCTCTTGGGCTCATAATTACCTTGTGTCCTTGGTGTTCATTCTCCTTTGATCCAGGTGGGTTGAGACCAGTTGATCCATCTTAGATGGCTGCTTGCTAGGGTTTTAAGACCCCAGATGCCACTCTTCAAAGTGGGATGCAGAATATTTTCTTAATAGATTTTATTATGCCAATTGATTTAGATGTCCCCTGAAATCATGGTCCCCAAACCCCTGCCCCTGCTACACTGCTCTTCAAAGCATTCAGTTTATTCAGGAAACGTCTTTGCTTTTGGTTTAGTCCAATTGTGCTGACCTCTCCTGTATTGTGTGTTGTCTTTTCCTTCACCTAAAGTAGTTCTTATCTACCATCTAATTAGTGAATACTCCCTTCCTTCCTCCCTCCTCTTGTAACCACAAAAGAATGTTTTCTTCTCTGTTTAAACTATTTCTCGAGTTCTTATAATAGTGGTCTTATACAATATTTGTCCTTTTGCAACTGACTAATTTCACTCAGCATAATGCCTTCCAGATTCCTTCATGTCATGAAATGTTTCACAGATTCAATGCTATTCTTTATCAATGTGTAGTATTCCATTGTGTAAATATACCACAATTTATTTACCCATTCATCCGTTGACGGGCACCTTGGTTGCTTCCCTCTTTTTGCTATTGTAAACAGTGCTGCAATAAACATGGGTTTGCATATATCTGTTCATGTAAAGGCTCTTATTTCTCTAGGATATATTCCAAGGAGTGGGATTGCTAGATCATATGATAGTTCTATCTAGGTTTTTAAGGAAGGGCCAAATCGATTTCCAAAGTGGTTGTACCATTTCACATTCCCACCAGCAGTGTGTAAATATTCCAATCTCTCCACAGCCTCTCCAACATTTATTATTTTGTGTTTTTTGGATTAACATCAGCCTTGTTGGAGTGAGATGAAATCTCATTGTAGTTTTCATGTGCTTTTTTCTAATGGCTAATGATCGTGAGCATTTCCTCATGTCTCTGTTAGCTACCTGAATGTCTTCTTGTGAAGTGTCTAGTCATATCTTTTGTCCATTTTTTTAATTGGGTTATTTGTCTTTTTGTAATTGAGTTTTGCAGTATTGTGTATATTTTAGAGGTCAGGCGCTGATCAGAAATGTCATAGCTAAAAACTTTTCTCCAGTCTGTAGGTAATCTTTTTACTCTTTTGGTGAAGTCTTTGAATGAGCATAGGTGTTTGATTTTTAGTAGCTCCCAGCTATCTAGTTTTTCTTCTGCATTCTTAATAATGTTTTGTACACTGTTTATGCCATGTATTAAGGCTCTTATTGTTGTCCCTATTTTTTCTTCAAGGATTTTTATAGTTTTAGATTTAGGTCTTTGATCCATTTGGAGCTCGTTTCAGTGTATGGAATGAGATATGGGTCTTGTTTCATTGTTTTGCAGGTGGATTTACAGCTATGCCAGCACCATGTGTTAAAAAGACTGTCTTTTTCCCCATTTAACTGACTTTGGGCCTTTGTCAAATTTCAGCTGCTCATAAGTGGATGGATTTATGTCTGGGTTCTCAGTTCTGTTCCATTGGTCTATGTGTCTGCTGTTGTACCAGAACCAGGCTGTTTTGACTACTGTGGCTGTATAATATGTTATAAAATTAGGTAGAGTAAGGTCTCCCACTTTGTTCTTCTTTTTCAGTAATGCTTTGCTTATCTGGGGCCTCTTTCCCTTTCATATGAAGTTGGTGATTTGTTTCTCCATCTCATTAAAAAATGTCATTGTAATTTGTATCGGAATTGCATTAAATCTATAGATCGTTTTTGGTAGAATAGACATTTTTATAATGTTAAGTCTTCCTATCCATGAGCAAAGTGTGTTTTTCCACTTACGTAGGTCTTTTTTGGTTTCTTGCAGAAGTGTTTTGTAGTTTTCTTTGTATAAGTCTTTTACATCTCTGGTAAGATTTATTCCTAAGTAGTTTATCTTCTTGGGGGCTACTGTAAATGGCATTGATTTGGTGATTCCCTCGTCGATGTTCTTTTTGTTGGTGTAGAGGATTCCAACTGATCTTTGTATGTTTATCTTGTATCTCAATACTCTACTGAACTCTTCTACTAGTTTCAGTAGTTTTCTTGAGGATTCCTTTAGGGTTTTCTGTGTATAAGATCATGTCATCTGCAAATAGAGATACTTTTACTTTTTCCTTGCCAATCTTGATACCTTTTGTTTCTTTGTCTAGCCTAATTGCTCTGGCTAGGACTTCCAGCACAATGTTGAATAAAAGTGGTGATAAAGGGCATCCTTGTCTGCTTCCCGATCACAAGGGGAATGCTTTCAAGCTCCCTCCATTTAGGATGATGTTGGCTATTGGCTTCGTATAAATGCCCTTTATTGTATTGAGGAGTTTTCCCCCTATTCCTATTTTGGTGAGAGTTTTTATCATGAATGGGTGCTGAACTTTGTCAAATGCCTTTTCTGCATCAATTGATAAAATCATCTGATTCTTGTCTTTTGTTTTCCTTATATGATGGATTACATTAATTGTTTTTCTAATGTTGAACCATCCCTGCCTACCTGGTATGAATCCCACTTGGTCATGGTGAATTATTTTTTTGAAATGTTGTTGAATTCTATTGGCTAGAATTTTGTTTAGGATTTTTGCATCTACGTCATGAGGGATATAAGTCTATAGTTTTCTTTTTTTGTGGTGTCTTTAGCTTGTTTTGGTATCAGGCATATGGTGGCTTCATAGAATGAGTTAGGTAGTATTCCATCATTTTCTATGCTCTGAAAAACCTTTAGTAGTAGTGGTGTTAACTCTTTCTGAAAGTTTGGTAGAACTCTGTAGTGAAGCCATCCGGTCCAGGGCTGTTTTTGTTGGGATTTTTTTGATTACCTTTTCAATCTCTTCTTTTGTTGTGGGTGTATTTAGTTGTTCTACCTCTGTTTGTGTTAGTTTAGGTAGGTACTGTGTTTCTAGGAATTCATCCATTTCTTCTAGGTTTTCAAATTTGTTAGAGTATAATTTTTCATTGTAATCTGATAAGATTCTTTTAATTTCAGTTGGGTCTGTTGTAATATCGCCCATCTCATTTCCTTTTCAGATTATTTGCTTCCTGAGAATCATCCCCCGTATGTCCCTATTCTCTACAGCGTACAGGAGGGTGGGCTCTGCAGATGGACCGTGGGCACCCAATGTTTTTGGTTATAAGGAGTGGGAGGTTCCATTTATCCTTGGAACACTCTCAAGGGTGGCCAGGTGACCTGAGTGGAGCCACCAGTCCTCAGGCCTCTGATGTGTGTAGGTGAGGATGTTGTTTAATAGGCAAAGCAAAGTGAAACATCAAACACCCACCGCTCCGACACATAGCTGAGACAGTTGGAGTCTGCCAACAAGGGCCTATTCTCCTGAAATAGGCCCATAGAGTTCCATGCAGATGGGAAAAGTACTCAAATTCCACTGACTATTTATGCCTGGACAAGAGCCACTTCTGTCCTGAGCTCCCCTGGTTGGTGGAGCTGGCAAATTATTTTTTCCTCCAATTGCAAATTTATTCCTTCTCCAAGTTCAGGAGGATGGCTCTAGGTGCTCAACAGGGCCTAGCCCACGCTCAGAGAAATCAAAAACTGAAGCCGGCTTGGGGAAGAGGGGGTGCAATAAAATATACACAAGTACTGCTATAGCTTTTGCCTACAGCGCCATTCTTGTCTGGTTCCGGAGGTGTGAGTATGCTGTGTGGCTGGCTGCTTCTCCCTGAGGAAACTGCGGCTAAAAGCTAGTGGTAGCCCATTGCCGCTACTCCTGGGAATGGCGGCTGATGGCTCCCCACAAGTCAGGTCTGGTAACTCCTCTCCGCTTCTGAACCGTCTCTTCCTCCCATTGCCTCTCATTCATTTTCTAAGCTTGCCTTTGATGTTCAGGGCCCCCGGCTTGTCTTAAATACTCATTTCACTTGTTTTTTACAGGACTTTGTTGTAAGAGGGCTCGCTGGAAGCATCTGTCTATTCTGCCAGCTTGGCTCCGCCTCTCCCATTCTCTTTTTTAATGATATTTTCAAAGGACTATCCCCCTTCCCCATACCACAGGCATGCAGTGGTAGATTGGAGCAGGAGTTCTGTTCAATTTTTTTTTTTTTTCTCTGATTACAGGTAATTTGAAGGTCGTGGTACTCTGTCTCCTGGAAATTTGAAAAGCCGTGATTTCTGTGTGGTTTTATTTTCTTTATTTATTGATTTTACAGATTTTGGAGAAAAGAATATTCAGAATTAGGTGACCCTCTTTGTTCTGTGAGACTACAGGTTTAGCTACTATGCTATTTGTTTAAATTCTTTTATATCCTTACTCTAAAATCTGTTTTATGCTCTTAACCAGTAAATTCTCAACAAATAAACAGTCTAAAATATTAACATGAGATGACTGTGTTCTCAACGTGTTTTATTGGACCCTTTCTGTGTCATAGATTTCATTAAAAAAAAAAAAAGTAGTTCATAACTGCTCAAAACAAATGCAAGTCTAACAATTATAACTCTGGACCAACTAAAAACATGTGAGAAGGAGGATCACTTTGTGTTTCACAATACAGGCTTTATGAAAAAAAAGTTTTTTTTTACTTAGTACATAGACACCCTCCAAGAAAATGGTTAAAGAACCTCAGCAGGCAAGTAGAAAATGTTGGAAGTCCTGGTTAGTACTATATGGAGGTGTTTTGCGGAAACCCTAGTGGCATAGTGGTTAAGAGCCATGGCTGCTAACCATAAAGGTTGACAGTTCAAATGTACCAGGAGCTCCTCGGGAACCATATGGGGCAGATGTACTCTGTCCTACAGAGTCACTATGAGTCGGAATTGACTTGACAGCAATGGGTTTAGTTTTTTTTTTTTTTTTGGAGTTGTTTTATCATAGTTCCTAGTAGATGATTTATGTCTCTATGTTCAATACCAATTTATCTCACAGATATGACATGACACCATCCACATTTTATTCTATTTATCTTCAGTAATATTTCTGTGAGTTTTGTATGGCAATTAAATTGGATCTAATTTAGATCTGACTTAGATATAAATTGAAAGTGGAGAAATTAAAAATCTCTATTTTATATTACTTAAAGACTAAAATAACACACACAAAAATAAATTGTATATATTTATTCACATATATTTATAATTACAAGCAAAATTTTAATAAATTGAATACTATAATATATAAAAAGATAGTATATAATGAACAAGTGGAGTTTATTCCAGGAATGAAAGGTTGATTTGACATTGGCAAATAAATTAATGTAATTTGCCATATCAACAAATTCATAAAACAAAAAAAAATATGATCTAAACAGATGCAGAACAATAAATTGACAAAAACACCCTTGGATTCCTGATAAAAACTTACCAAAACAGGATTAGAAGGGAACTGCCTCAACCTTGTAAAGGTCATCTACAAAATCCTACAGTTAAGATAAAATGTGAAGATAAAAAAGTGATTGTTTTTGCTCAAAAATAAGACTAGGAGTTCTACTTTCACTACTGTATTCAAGCTTGTATTGAATGTTCTAGTCACTGTGATCAGGCAAGAAAAAGAAATAAAAGGAATCCAGTTTTGAAAAGAAACAGGGAAAGCTGTCTTTTCTCATGGGTAATATAATCACCTATGTTGAAAATCAAATGGAAGCTACAGAAATGCTACTAGAGCTAATAAGTGAGTTTAAAAAGGTTGAAACATAGAAGATAAGTACAAAAATCAACTGTATATACACTTGCAATCAAAAATTGAAATAAAAAACATATAATCTATAATAGTATCAAATCAATGCAGTACTTAGCAAAACCTCATAAAAATGTAAAAGGCTACATATTATTAAAAATTCCATAATATTGCTGAGAAAAATTTGAGAATATTGAGGTAAAAGATATATACATTATTAAAGAGTCAGAAGACTCAGCATTGTTGATATGGCAATTCTTCCAACACAGATCTATAGATCTAATGCAATTCCAACTAAAATCCCAGAAGGTTTTTTTTTTTTGTTTGTTGATTGTCAACATAATTTTGAAATTCATATAGAATGCAAAATACAACAACAGCCAAAACAACTTAAAAATTAACAAAGCTGGAGGGTGATTACTACTAGACTTCAAGATTTTTATACAGCTTTTTTTTTTTTTCAGAGTATTCAGAACAGTGTGCTCTCCATGCAAAATGAGACAAACAGATCTATAAAACAAAATAGGGAGCACAGAAACAGATCCATATGTATATGGAAAATTGATTCTTGACAAAGGTGCATAGGCATTTAAGTGGAGTGAGGATAATATTTTTAACAAATGGCATGAGAAATATAGATATACAAAAAACAAGAACAAAAAAAGTCTTTGATTTACCCCTTACAACAAATAGGTCAAATAATTCAAAGTAAATCATGGATCTAAATGCACAATCTAACTATAAATCTTCTACAAGAAAACAAAGAAGAAAAAATTTGTGGCCTTGATTTAGCCAAAGCTTTCTTAGAAATGATGTGAAAAGCATGATTTATAAATGAACAAACTGATAAAGTGGACTTTGTCAAGATTTAAAACTTCTGCTCTTTGAAAGACACTGCTAAGAGAATGAAAAGACAAGCCTCAGACTGGGAGAAAATTTTTCAAAACATCTGCCTGATAAAGGACTTGTACACAGAATACACAAAAATGATCACAACTCAATAAGAAAGTAAAAATAATAAAACTGGCAACTTATTTGAACAGAAAAGTTACCAAGAAAGAGGTAAACATGGCAAATAAGCAAATAACTAGATATTCAAAAACATAACTCATTAGAGAAATGCAAATTAAATACACAATGAATGACTACTGCACACTTATTAGAACGGCTAAAAGTATAAAGATCATTCCAATGCTGGCCAAGATGTGGAGGAAGTGAGCTCTCAAACACTGCTAGTGGGAATATAAAATGGAACAATCCCTTGGGAAAACAGTTTGACAGGTTTTTAAAAATGTAAACATTCACCACCGTATGATCCAACCATTCTACTCCTAGAAAATTATTTTTATCCAAGAGAAAAGAAGATCTATGTCCAAACACAGTCTTGTGAGTGAATACACATAGTAACTTTACTAGTAATAACCACAAAATGGAAACAACCCAAATGTCTATCAAACAGGGAATGGATGAATTGTGTTCTACCCATAAAATGGAACGCTATTCACCAATAAGAAGAAATCAATTACTGATATACATAACAACACAAATCGATCTGAAAATAATTATGTTTGGCTAAAAAATCCAAACAAAAGATGTACAAACTGCATGGTTCTATATATATAAATTTTATATATATATATATATATACTCACAAAGCTTCAGAAAATGAAAATCTATGCTAACAAAATGCCACACAATGGTCAACCGTGTGGGTAGGAGCCAGACGAAAGTATTACTTGGGGTAACTGGGAGAATTTCTGGGGTGATGTATATGTTATCTACATTGATGAATGTGATGTGTGAGAGTTTCACAAGCGTAGGAGCCCTGGTGGCACAGTGGATAAAGTGCTTAGCTACAAACTGAAAGGTCCTGCTCCATGGGAGAAAGAAGTAGCAGTCTGCTTCCGGAAAGTTTACAGCCTTGGGAAGCCTAGGGGGCAGTTCTAATCTGTCCTATATGGTTGCTGTGAGTTGGAATCAACTTGACCAAAACAGGTTTGGATTTTTTTTTTTTTTTAGTATGTGTTGGAGAGGAAAAGGAGCAACGCAAACTCACATAAACTGCTGGTGAGATTATAAATTTTCCCAAGCAACTTGGAACAAAGAAGCCTCACTCTCATTTATGACCTGTCCTCGTAAGTGTCATCCCATAACTTTGGCCATATTCTATTGCTCACACAGATCAACCTTAACAGAATATGGATGATTATCATAAAAGGGTGTCCATAGCAGAATCAGGGACCAGTAGGGGCCATCTAGGAGGCTGAATATAGAAGCACAGCCTTGCCCACCAATTATATCTGTTCTTCCCACAGGCAAAATTCATTCATCCCCTTCTGCGGCCCCCAAAATTATCATCCTATTACATCATCAGCTCGAAGTTCAGAAACTCATGAGATCCAGGTGTGGATGAGGCTCATAATGTGTCATTCCTTAAGTTTATACAAATAAATAAACAATAAGCATTTATTATTTCTGGAGGACAGGAATCCTTAAACAGCTTAGAGGGAGGAATCTGGCTCAGGATCTCTTATTGCTGTCGGGAAGTCTGCTGGGCCATAGTCATCTGAAGGCTTCACTCTGGCTGGAGAGTCTGCTTCCAAGAAGGCTCACTCACATGGCTCCTGGCAAGAGGCCTCAGTTCCTAGTGGCTTTCCATAGGAGGCTTCCATCCTTATCACACAGTCCCCTACACAGGGTGTCTCACAACTTGGTAACTGCCTTCCCCCAGATCAAGAGATCTAGGAGAAAGTAAAGAGGCAGAATTCACACTTTCTTTTACAACCTAGCCTCAGAAGGAACATGCCATCATTTCTACTGTGTTCTATTGGTCATACAGATCCAACCTGATACCAAGTGAAAGGAAATTACATGAAGGCACAAACATCAGAAGGTGAGGAATATTGCTGAGATCTTGCAGCCTGGTTACTACAGACTGATAAACTAAGTCAAAACTGTTTTTTATACTGAAAAATGTGTAGGTCTGTTTACAACTGGCAAGAAATGACCCAGAAAAAGGAAAGGCAAAGTAGAGAATAGGATTGGTGATTTTATATGCTCATTTGTACATTTTGACAGAGGTTGGCAAGCTACAACCTATAGGTCAAATCTACCCTACCATCTGTTTTTGTAAATCAAGTGTTTTGAAACACAACCAAACCATTTATTTACATATTATCTATGACATCTTTAGCTAGGCAATGCCTGAACTGAGAAGTTGAAACAGAGACTAACCCATAAAGCTGAAAATGTTAACTATACAGCATTTGCTGAAAACATTTTAACCCTTGTGCTAAGGTATAAGGGGAAAAGATTCAAAACTATGGAAAAGGAAAAGGAGGTTTACGTGTTCCAAAGATTTCTCAGGGTTAGATAACTGAAAAGAATCATAAAGCTCAGTAGATCATAGCTGGCTGAGGCTTTCAATGAATAATAATAATAATAATGGGATACACAAGAGAATTTATGTAAGCAGTGGGGCTCCAAAAGGCATCCAGGAATAAGTTCCCAGGGTCTTTCTTATTTGTACAAAGACATATTTCAACTTTAGATTGAACTACTGATATCTGTGTGATAAAATATGATTTTAGGACAGCTCCCGCAGTTTCCTGAAAGCTTTACTCCATCCACGTCATTAAGGTCGACTCTACTTTGAGGGGGCAGCTCTTCCTCAGTCATCTTTGGAGTACCTTCCAACCTGGGGGACTCTACTTATAGTACAATATCAGACAGTGTTCCGCTGCTGCTACTCATAAGGTTTTCACCGGCCAATGCTTTTCAGAAGTAGACTGCTGGGTCCTTCTTCCTAGTCTGTCTTAGTCTGGAAGCTTAGCTGGAACCTGTGCTCCATGGGTGACCCTGCTGTACCTGAACACCCATGGCATAGCTTCCAGCATCACGGCAACAGGCAAGCCCCCACAGTACGATAAACTGACAGACACTTGTATTATTGACTATGCAAAGGCATTCGACTGTGTGGATCATAACAAATTATGGATAATGTTGCAAAGAATGGGAATTATAGAACACTTAATTGTGCTCATGAGGAACATTTACATTGATCAAGAGGCAGTTGTTCGGACAGAACAAGGGATACTGAATGATTTAAAGTCAGGGAAGGTGTGTGTCAGGGTTGTATTCTTTTGCCATAACTAGTCCATCTGTATGGTGAGCAAATAACACGAGAAGGTGGACGATATGAAGAAGAACAGGGCATCAGGATTGGAGGAAGACTCATAAACAAGCTGCGTTATACAGATGAAACAACCTTGCTTGCTGAAAGTGAAAAGGACTTGAAGTACTTACTAATGAAAATCAAAGACCACAGCCTTCAGTATGGATTGTACCTCAACATAAAGAAAACAAAAATCCTCACAACTGGACTAATGAACAATATCATGATAGATGGAGAAAAGATTGAAGTTGTCAAGGATTTCATTTTACTTGGTCCACAATCAACAGCCATGGAAGCAGCAGTCGGGAAATCAAAAGACACATTGCATTGGGTAAATCTGCTTCAAAGGACCTCTTTAAAGTGTTCAAAAGCAAAGATGTCACCTGCAAGACTAAGGTGCGCCTGACCCAAGCCGTGATATTTTCAATCACATCATATGCATATGAAAGCTGGACAATGGATAAGGAAGACCAAAGAAGAATTGACACCTTTGAATTGTGGTGTTGGCAAAGAATATTGAATATACCATGGACCGCCAAAAGAACGAACAAATCTGTCTGAGAAGTAGTACAACCAGAATGCTCCTTAGAAGTAATGATGGCGAGACCGTGTTGGACATGTTGTCAGGAGGGATCAGTCCCTGGAGAAGGACATCATGCTTGGCAGAGTACAGGGTCAGCGGAAAAGCGGAAGACCCTCAACAAGGTGGATTGACACAGTGGCTGCAACAATGAGCTCAAGCATAACAGCAATTATAAGGATGGTGCAGGACTGGGCAGTGTTTTATTCTGTTGTGCATATGGTCACTATGAGTTGGAACCGACCCACGACACCTAACAACAACAACCAGCAGTTTCCAACAGTCTTTCACGCCCATCTAGGCAGGTAGTGACGAGTGGATGTCTAACCAGTTGTCTCAAGTACAAACTATGCACACTATAAATTGGTTAGTTAGTCAGTCCACTGCCCTTGTATTGACCAGGAATAAGAGAACAATTTTTGGAATCCCTAAAGATAAGCAGAGAGCTGCCCCAGTCCATATAGGTCAAATAACTCCATCCTTTTCAGGTATACTATGTGAGATTGCAGATGTCATTATGGCGGAGCTAAGAATTAATAAACTAGAAAAAATGAATTTCTTGTCAGGGCATATGGGATTTAAATTATCAGCTATCTAATCAGGATTCAAAAGGCAGTGATTAAATTTAATAAGCTAAGAAATAAAAGTTACTTTTTTTAGGGGCATGTTGACAGCGGGTTTTTTGGTTGTTGTTGGTGTTATGAATTGAATTGTGGACCCCAAAAATATGCACTGTAAATTCTAACCTCTATGCCTATGGTTTTAATCCCATTTGAGAATGACTTTTCTTTGTTATGTTAATGAGACAGGATTAGTGTAAGGTATAGCCTGAGTCAATCCCTTTTGAGATCTAAAAGGTTAAACAAGCAAACTAGTAAGCAGAGATGGGGTAAGAAAGATAACAAGACACACACGGATTTGCAAGGAACCAGGAGGCAGAAGCTGAAGAAACAAGGGCCTTTCTCCAGAACTGACAGACAGAGAAAGCTTTCCTCTAGAGCTGGCATCCTGAATTTGGACTTCTATCACCTAAATTATGAAAAAATAAATTTCTCTCTGCTAAAGTCACTCACTTGTGGTATTTCTGTTAGAGCAGTACGAGGTAACTAAGACATTTGGTGTGGTAGGAAATATTCTAAGATGGTCCATAAGATTCCTGCTTCCTGGTATAAATGCCCTCTATAACCCACCCCACCTCGACTGAGCGTGGGACATTGAATATGATGGCATGTTACTCCTAGGATAAGATTACCTTACATTGCAAAGGTGAGAAAAATTTTCAGATACAATTAAGTTGATTTGGAGTTAATTAAAAGCCAGGCAAGACTGGGTGGGCCTTATCTAATCAGATGAACATTTTAAAAGAGAGTCTAGAGGTCAAAGATCCAAGAAATCAGAGATACTTTCCTTTTGCCTTTGAAGATGCAAGCAGCCATAATGTGAATTACCTGCAGAGAGCGGTAGCCACTAGTTGCAAGACTTCTCGGAAAATCTTTGTTTTTTGATTGATTGGAGAATAAGATCTCTAAAGCACATGCAAATGACTCTCTTACTGATGGGTAAGCATGAGGCGAGAAAGTTCTGGGCACCCTGGACGACTTGGATTCTCATTCCCCTTGTAAAATATGGAAGCAGTCATATTAGGAACACATATTTCCAAGTAATGGCAAAAAACTTCAATTGTTCTTCAGAATTTAGAGTATTAAGGAAAAGAGACAAAATCGGTTTTGCTCTGAAGCTGGATAACACACGTGAGGAAACTGTCATCTACCGTATAGCAATGGAACTTTCAGCTCTAAGCAAATACGTATATATATATACACACACACCCGGGAAGAGCTAACAGAAAGCATTGAAAATATTTTTACTCTTAGAAAGGTGAAGACGGGCTTTCCCAATTTAGTTATGTCATATGAAGCATTGAAATGAGGTTGATATATATTATGTGGTGTTTTAAGTTTTACTTACATTTGTGCAGAGATAATGTGTAAAAAAAGCTGCATGAACCTATGAAACTACAGTACATTTAACAATAAACACATAGAATAAAATCTAAATATTCATAACATTGTTTATCTTGGTGCTTGAAAAATTCAAGTACAGGCACAGAAATTTAATCAATTTTAAATATGTGGATTCAAATATGTACAAATTGTATAATAAGACAAAATATTGAAAAATTTATAGAACTAAGAAGTAGATAATTAGTAACAATATAAGAGATAAAAGGTAAACCTGAACCCGCATTGTTCCCCAACCCCAAGAAACACTTAATAAGCTATTGCTTACAGATAAAACCATGTTTCTCCGCACACTCTTCATCCAAAATACTATCACTAACATACAACATGCAGTTCTGTTGATTTAGAGGCGGAAACAATGGAAATCTGTAATGAAGACAAAAATGTTAGCATCTGGGAAACGGGTATGGAAATGCTCAGGTGCGATGATGTTTCAGATTAATGATAGAACTCTCAGAAGCATTTAGATGAGATATTAACATACGGAATCATTCTTTGTTTTTAAACTATGGTTTTCAGTTTTCAGATTACATTGTTGCACAAATCTTAATTAAAAAAAAAATCCCTCTAAAATAAATAGTATTGGGACTAGAGATTTTTTGTTATTGTTCTTCTCTTTACTGTTAATCATTTTGATGCATAATATACTTTTATTTTGTTTAAAAATGCATTACCTGACTTAGTCTAGAGAAACAAATCAGAGCTTATAATTCACCATTGTATTATGTGGAAATACATGTTTATGAATGAAAATAACATTTAAAGTTTACAAACATACTGAAGATAAACCCAGAATATTTGAAACATTGGGAGCATGTTGAGAATTTAAGCTCCACCAGAATAAAGAAAGGAAGGCATATCCTGCTGTATCTGGACTGCCGGGACTGCTGAGTCAGCGCTCCTGTGTATGTGAGGATGTGAGGATGTGTGCCTGTATGGGCACGTCTAAGTGTTTGCACCAAGGAAAAATGGAAAAAAAAGTCAAAAGTTATCTTATGGGCCCAGAACACTAAAGTTCATGTGACCTGAGCATGAACTTGAATTTTCTGGATTGGCCTGCAATTGTATTCTGCTACACTATTCTCTTTCTGCAACCTCACGCCCTGGGCATGCGATTACTGCAGTGCTCCTGGGTGTTACCTGCACTGATGTGATCTAAGCATAAACTCAGAAAGAGTAGAAAAGGCAGCACCAGGCTGCCAGAAACTTACAGATCCCGGGAGAGAGCAGAGCCATCCTCCCACAGCCACGCACCACGTCTTTCATTGTAATAAAGGAGTCCAATCCAGTAATAACGTCCATCGGAGATCCTAAAGCTCTGTTTGGAAACAGAGACAAACACTGTAATCTAATTTAAATGTCCTCACGGAACAGTGTATTTTTAAGAAAGTTAATGTCAGAGCATCAGAATCAGCCTATCAATCGCACAAACTGAATTCATTATTGACTTCTAATTTAGAAGGTACAGCTCTGTGGCTCATATTACTCATTTAACACACCCATTCATTTATGGAGGAAAAATACCACAAAATCTCACTGAAGGTCTAAAAACATTGTTATAAAAATATAGAAAACATTACCTATTCTGTGAGTTAGAGTTCTCCTGAACATCCCTGTACAGGGGATCCGAAATCCCCATCTCAAAGCCTGTAAAATCAACACTATCTCGAGGGATAAATCTCCTGGGTATGACCTACTCAGCCTTTATTCAGCTCAGCCTCTGCATACATCTAGGGCAATTTATACTTTTTCTGTGTTGTTGTTAGCTGCTGTCCATTTGTTTCCAACAAAACACTGCCCAATCCTGGGCCACCTTCACAATCATTGTTAAGCTTGAGTCCATTGTTGCAGCCACTGTGTCAATCCATCTCCCTGAGGGTCTTCCTCTTTTTAGCTCACCCTCTACTTTACCAAGCATAATGCCCTTCTCCAGGGACCGGTTCCTCCTGATAACATGTCCAAAGTATGTGAGGCCAAGTCTTGCCAGCCTCGCTTTCAAGGAGCACTCTGGCTGTACTTCTTCCAAGACAGATTTGTTCCTTCTTCTGACACATCATGGTATATTCAGTATTCTTCACCAACATCATAATTCAAAGGCATAGGTCTTCCTTATTCATTGTCCAGTATTCACATGCATATGAGGCGGTTGAAATACTGCAGCATGGGTCAGGCACAGCTTAGTCTTCAAAGTGTCACTTGTGCTTTTCAACACTTCAAAGAGGTCTTTTGCAGCAGATATGCCCAATGAAATATGTCGTTTGACTTCTTGACTGCTGCTTCCATGGGTGCTGATTGCATGCAGATCCAAGTAAAATGAAATCCTTAACAACTTCAATATTTTCCTTGTTAATTATGATGTTGTTTTTGGTCCAGTTGTGAGGATTTGGGGCTGAAACTTCAAGTCCTTTTCGCTTTCAACTAGAGAAGTTCTGTCATCTGCAAATACTAGGTTGTTAACGAGTCTTACTCCAATCCTAATGCCACATTCTTCTTCATATATTCCAGCTTCTCAGGTTATCTGCTCCACATACATTTGATTAAGTATAGTGAAGGGGTACAATCTTAACACACACCTTTCCTGACTTTAAACTATGTGGTATTCCTTTCTTCTGTTCAAAGGGCTGCCTCTTGGTGCATGTACAGGTTCCTCATGAGCACAATTCAGTATCCTAGCATTTTATTCTTCATAATTTTACTTACAGTTTGTTACGATCCACACAGTTGAACGTCTCTGCATAGTCAAAAAAACACAGGTAAACATCTTTCTGGTATTCTCTGTTTTCAGCCAAGATCCATCTGATGTCAGCAATGATATCCCTCATGCCACACCTTCTTCTGAATTGAGCTTGAATTTCTGGAAGTCCTCTGTTAGTATACTGCCAAAACCGTTTTTGGGTGATCTTCAACAAAATTTTAGTTGTGCGTGATATTAATGATATTTTTTAATAATTTTTGCATTCTGTTGGCTCCCTTTTCTTATGAATGGGACCTTAGGAATTGGTAAGTTTTATGACCAGACCCTCTCTATTTTCCCTACATTGTATTCCAGAAACATGACAGAAGCTACATAATTATAAAAGAATTTATCAATTCAGTTAAAATAACTAAATATTCCAAAGTCATTTAGTTGGTTCTTGGAATAAAATGGTTAAGCAATGATCTATTACTTTGAAGTCATCCAGAAAATTTCTTTCACTTCATCTGGCATATTGATTTAATTCCTAGATGTAATTCTTTGAGAAATGTTATGTAGGTTTTATAGTGATTGCTTCAAAGTACAAAGCTAATAATCATTATTCAAATACAATCACACATTTACTCTCTGATTAAAGACTTGGTTCAAAATCTTCAGCTTACTTAGATATTATGTTTTCTGGAACAAAGAAAATGTGGAAACACGAGTACATACAAATTCATCTTTGCTTTCCAGCTGAAGAAGACTGGAATTGTGAGAAGCACAGAAATCCCTACTTTCTGCCCAAGTTTTTTCTTCATTGGAAAAGAAGTAACAATTGCATCGGTACCCAATCCACTTCTCTTGGCAAGAACAGCAGCCAGAGCCTAAGATGAAAAATAAAACATGACTGATGACATTGGAGATTTCTAGTATTTGTATTGCTCTTTATTCATTCAAAAACCATTTGCTATTTATTTTTTTCTCTACAACTAGTCTTTGAGCACACACTACTACACGCACTGCAGTGTGCTACGCTCAGGATTATAAATGTGAACAAGTCAGACACGATCATTTTCCTCATGGAGATTATATTCTAGAGGTAGAGTAAGACATATAATTACCGATCATTTATCAATTATATCATGATATTTTGGTAAGTATACAAAAAAAATTTATATATTCATTCAGAAACTGTACTTTAAGCTGGCTCTTACTGTATAATTAGATTTTAAAATTGCAGAAATCTGGGCACTACAATCTGAGACATAACTACTAATGAAAGTATAGGTACATTAAAAAAAAACTAGTTACAGGAAAAATATTCTATAATGGAGATAAGAAAGTATGGGTTATGAGCAGACAAAGGCCAGGAATTAGGATTAACTAAAAAAAAAAAAAAAAAAAAACTAGTGCCTTTCGATGGCACTAGTTTTTTTTTTTTATAATATTTACTGTAGTTTATTTATAATTTGTTAGTTAATAACATGTATTCACAGAGGACAGAAATCTGTTATCTCATGCTAATATCCTTATACCTCCCAGAAAAAAAAAAAACAAAAACCCAGTGCTGTCGAGTCGATTCCGACTCATAGCGACCCTATAGGACAATCCTTATACCTATAACATATAAATGATGTGCTCTCAATGTAATTTTATCATTCCTACACTACAGAACAGTGGAATGAGACTGTCCTAAAATTAGGGAAGTAAACTTATATTACCATATGTGATAAGCTATCATGCTACTCTCTGTTAAAAAAAAAAGAAAGAAAGAAACTGTCTCTTTTAATGTTCTACCAATACTGAGCATTTCCAAACATTGGAGCCTACCTTCTTGGGGTTCTACGGTGGATCCTGGAGAGGATGTTGGCTGAGTACTTTGTGTGGAAAATGCTGTGAGAAATTTTTAGAAATTTACATAATGAAGTACAGGTTTAAGTGTATCCCTGAGATAATATCACACACTAGCAAAATTCAACACTTACGATTAGTTTTATCATAGCATTCGTCTTTCTAAGATGCCAAAAAACTTACAGTTTTTCAACAAAATTCCCAAAGTAGCCATCAACAAAAGGCACACCACTGCCAAGGTTCCAGAAATCAGCTTCCATAAATTGTTCTGAAAAGCTGTAGAAAAAGAGAGAAAAGGCAAAGACTTAAAGAGCCAATGCAGTGGCTGTAGTTCTTAAATGCAAAACCAGTGAGAGAAAATCCAGAACTGTCAGGATCCACAGCACACATATGTAGAGAAACATTGGAGTCTTTGGGTCTTTTATGTGCTAACACTATCATCCAATACCAACTTTTTTGTGTGTGTGCGTTAAATTATTCCTCAGTAAGATTATCCACACATTTTCATCTCTACCAACTCTGTAAGTATATTTAACATTAGATTTTTTCTTTGTTTTTAATTGGCAAAGAAATGTAGAGATCCAGTGCAAAAAGAGATCAAGGGGCTCCAACTTCTGTTTTATGTGCTTACATTACAGGCATTTACTTTTATTCTCTCAGGAAAAATCACAAGGTAAATAGCCTGGTTCCCACCAGGTCGATGAGAAAATTGAGGGTCCAAGAATAACATCGTTTTCTCAAGGTATCAAAGCTAGCAAGTGTGCAAGTCAGACATAAAATTCAATCCTGTCTAAGCCCAGTGTCTTTCATGTACCGTACTCTACCACTGTCACTGGCAATAACACTATTGGTGGTATGTCTTTCTGCTAATCTCAGTACAGCAATGCTTTGAGGAATATTTTCCTGCTCATAGCTCTGTAGACGTAGTATAACACAAAGAGAGGAGCAGCTTGGAACTGGGGATGACAGATTCCAAAACCAATGTAGAGAGTAATTCTCTGGAGTGCTGAGTTCACTTCCTAGTATATTGAATTATGATATAGAAACAACCCTTTTTTTTTTTTTTTTTTTTTTGCTCTTACCCGAAGTTACTTGGTTATGGCCTTTCTCCTGAAACTATTCAACTTTAGGAGATGATGCATGGACTTTAGCATACTCCCAAAGAGTAATGTCACTGAAAATAATACAATTTTCAGACAGTCTGGGTGACATTTGGGAGTTGCAAGAGAAGCGCTAAAAAAATAAAATAAACACTTTTAAGCATTGTATCATTTATATCTGACATTATCTTTTTATTCCTGTGCTAGAATTATATTGATCATAATATAACCAGATGAATTCATTTCTCATTTAGAATTTAGATGGACCCATATCAGAAGCCATTCTGTTGGAAAAGCTTTCCAGGCTATTTTTCAGTTACAGAATAATGAAACAAGAAATTAAAATAAATGTAGCAGGTACAGACACAGGGAAAGACTAAAAAATTCACGGTGCATTATAACCCTTTCTCTTAAAGCTCTGCCCTTAAATTAGCCATGTCCGTGGGCTGCCTTTTTTGCATCCCTTTATCAGTTGATTTTCTGACTGGAGGCACACGTACCTGCCATGAGAGATGAAGTCCCAAGGTGGATGCAGGGAAAACACAAGGAGTGCTTGTTGGGGAAGAGTGGTGTTCGATCCCAGAACTGGGCTGGAAGCAAAGGAATCCGGAGAAATTCAAAAGAAAAAGAGAAAGAAAAAAATGTGTATTTACAGGATGTTCCTGAAGCATCTACTGGTGAGCCACATATGTGTAGTACTGAGCAAGAAGCAGTAAAACTACCAGCTTCTAAAATGTTCCGGATATCACAATACAGGAAATTCTCACTGTATTTTGCAATAGGAACCCTTTGATTAGCAGAAAAGAAGATGAGAGGGAGTTTGTGTTTTGTTTTTACTTTTAGTGTTTCAACATCAAAGTCATCTTCAACATATATTTGGAAAATATCAAAAAATGGACAAACAAAAGGTAAATTTATGTACTGCAATAAAATTCTACATATAATTTTCCTATTTTAATAATAATAAAAATTAATTTTGCATGAAACACAGTTTAAATCTTTTTAAGTATAATAACTTACATGTTTAAAAAAATGACTGGATAAGGAAGATACTATACATATCCTATTTTACCAGTGAGAAAATTGAGGCCGAGTAGGGCTAAGTAACTTGTCCAAGATTACTTAGGTTTGAAACTTAAGCAATCAAACCCATTTCTCTGTATTTATTATTTTCTGTGGATTTTTATTTCTTTTCTACTAGACAGACTTGTTGGTCTAACCGTGTCTCATTTCTGTATTTCCCATTCCAGCCTCATTAAATCAGCCAGGGCTGGCAAAGGAAAAAACGTAGAACCAGAGTATCTTCTTGTCTTAGGGTTCTCCAAAGAAACAGAACTGTTGAGACCTATATATCTAGAATGAGAGAAATTTACTTCAAGAGAAGTGCTCACACAATTATGGGGCTTGAAAGTTCAAAAGCCATAGGTCAAGTGACAGGCTGAAGACTTCTGCTGATCACGGGATTGTAGGGGCTGGCCAGTCCAAAATCTGTAGGTCAGGCACCAGGGGGAGACTACCTCAGGCTTGCGTCCCAAGACCTGTAGGTCAGATGAGAGAAAAGTACAGAGTTGAGAAAGAAACAGGGAGAGAGTTCTGCCAAAGTATCTGTTAATAGCCTGAAGGCAGACAATAACCTAAGGAAAACCACTTTCAACCAGTTGATTGATTACATTAGATTACATTACACAAGATTGTTACATTATGTTATAGAGCAGCAAGTAGTCTAGTATTTGACCAAACCACTGGCAATCATAGCTTAGCAAAGTTGACACATACAGTTAAATATCAAACCTCTCATTGCTGTTATATGTATATAAGCACACATGCATCTGTGCTCTAAAGCTCCCTCTCCTGATGTGATGGCTAAAGTGTGTGTCAAGTTGGCTGGGCCACGATTCTCAGTGCTTTGGCCGTCATGATATAATTCGACAGCTATGTAATGATGTAATTACCTCCATGATGAGATCTGCTATGAGCAGCCAATGAGTTGAAAGGGAATTCCCTTGGAAGCATGGCCTGCATTCATTATATGTGAACTTTCTGGCAAAGCTCACTGACTTTTCCTCACCCTGGATCCTGCTGCTGTCTCCAGTTCTGTTCATCTGACCTCTAGTTCTTGGGACTTGAGCTAGCAGCTTACCCACCAATCTTGGGATTTGTCAGCCTCCACAGCCTGTGAGCCAGAAGCCTGTTTTCTCACCTGCAGATCTCAGCTACATGAGTCAGGAGAAGCCTCCAGGCTAATCCATGGCCTTGGACCTTCTAGTCTCTACAACGATGTGAACCATTTCCTAGATATAAATCTCTCTCTCTCTCTTTGTATATAAATATGTATGTATATATGCTGAAAAAAACCAAACCCTTTGCCATTGAAGTGATTCTGACTCATAGCGACCCTATAGGACAGAGTAGAACTACCCCATAAAGTTTCCAAGGAGAGCCTGGTGGATTCAAACTGCTGACCTTTTGCTTAGCAGCCATAGCACTTAACCACTACGCCACCATGGTTATATATATATGTGTATATATATATATATGCTTTACTGGTTTTGCTTCTCTAGAGAACCCAACCTAAAACACCTGGTTTAAGCCCACACTTCAATACTTCACTCACTTTGCCTTGAAATCTTCTTTCAACACCTTAAACTCCAATGTTCCAGTCCCTTAAGATCCTTTGAACATGACTGTAGCTGTTCTAATTAACCCTATTTTTACTAATATGTTAATTATTGTAATTGTTTATTGTGTTATCTCATCCAGATAATATTCTTTTATTTCAATTAACATTCTTATGTCTTCAAAAGAGGACATTAATGGGAATTTCAAATGTAAGAGAGATAGGTAGAATGGGCATCTTGAGAGCAGGAACCTTCCTTAGTCCATAATGTAGTTTCTGAACATACAATCTACCGTTCATCTCGTATAAAAGCAAACTCCAGAATAAGTTTCATGGGCTTTTTGATTTGTTTTGTTTTCTAAGCGTTACAATTTACCTATAGAGTGCAAAATGTTAACACACTTGGCTGCTCACAGAAAGGTTGGAAGTTCGAGTCTACCCAGATGTACATTGGAAGAAAGGCCTGACAATGTACTTCCAAAAAATCATCCATTGAAAATCACATGGAGTATGGTTTTACTTTGATACACCTGGGGTCACTATGAGTCAGAATCAACTTGTCGGTAACTAAGCAAAATCAAAAACCAAACCCATTTCTGTCAAGCTGATTCTGACTCATAACAACCCAATAGAACAGAGTAGAACTGCCCCATAGGGTTTCCAAGGAGCGCCTGGTGTATTTGAACTGCTGATCTTTTGGTTAGCAGTCGTAGCCCCTAAGCACTTCACCACCAGGACTCCAACAATAACTAGTATGTTTTTTTTACTATTCCTATAGATGAACCTTTTTGTAAAGATAAGCGTTTCATCAACAACAACAACAAAACAAGATTTGTGGCTTGATTTCTTAGCTTCCATGAATTCAAAAATTTTTCATCTTTTTAATTTGTGTACATTGTGTTTATAAAGTTGCTTTTACTCAACCACTGTAATTGCTAAAATCTAGATCCTTATTGAAAAAATGTGAATATGAAATTTTCTTCTTCTAGCTTTGATGCAAATCCAAGTTGAGAGACATACAGTTTATAAGGATACTTTGCATAATTTGAAACCTATCGTCCCTTTTTTTTTTTTTTAACACTTTATTCTGTTTTAGGTGAAATTTACTTAGCAAATTTGTTTCCCATTCAACAATTTATACAAAATTTTTTCTGTGACATTGGTTGCTATCGCAACAACGTGTCAGCACTCTCCCCATTTCAGCCCTGTCTTCTTCATTTCCAGTCCTCCTGTTTCCCTACCCCCCTTGACTCTTCATCTTTGTTTTTGGTCTCATATAGTTGATTGTTCTAAGGTACACATTCCTCATTCGTGTTATTGTTATTTTTTAATAGGCCAATCCACTATTTGGCTGAAAAGTGACCTCGGGAGTGGCTTCAGTTCCAGGTTAAAAGGACGTCTTTATCAATTCAATAAGTTTGGTATTTTTTTTATAAATTTGAGTTTTGTTCTACATTGTTCCCCCCATTCTAACCAGGATCTTGCATTGTATGCCTAGTCAGAGCATTCGTTAGTGGTTGCCAGGCACTATTAGTTCTTCGGGTCTCAAGCTAGAGGAGGCTGTGTTTCCTGTGGGCCATTAGTCCAACGGACTACTTGCTTCCTGGAGTCTTTGGTTTCCTTCACTCTCCTTTGCTCCAGATGGGAAGAGACCAGTAGTTATATCTTGGACGATCACTCGCAAGCTTTTAAGATTCCCAGAGCCTACTCACCAAACTCTTACGTAGAACATTATATTCATGAACTGTGCTATGCCAGTTGACCTAGTTGTCCCCCAAGACTATGGTCTTTAGCCTTCAAGCCCGTTAACTTAGTCCCACCAAATGTTTGGATTTATGTCTAAGAAGTTTCCACAACTGTGCCTTCTGTGTGCTCTATTTTATGTATGAGTATATTCAAATGCCCACAACTATACCTAAATGCACACACCTACTCCCATACACCCTCCCACACCTATGAAGCAACATATCTACCTATGTAACCACTCACAAATTTTTCGTTGTCATTACTGTTGTTGCAGAATTGTATATGTTATAGCATCTACCACAGTTGTCCTTTATTCTTAGGTATCCCTCAGTGTCTTCACTTACCTTGGTCACGTTGTGCTGACTTCTCCAATATTTTCTGTTGTCTTCTCCAGAATTAACACGTGTCTACTATTTTGTACGTGGTTCTCCCTTCCTCCCCTCCCATCCCTAGTAGCCATCAGAGAATGTTGTTTTCTGTGTGTAAACCTACTCTTGAATTTTTATGAAGTGGTACCATGCAACGTTTGTTCTTTTGTGATTGATTTATTTCACTCAGCATAACATCCTCCAGATCATCCATGTTATGTTTCACACACTCTTCATTATTCTTTATCATTTCAAAGCATTTCATTGCATGTGTATACCACAGAATCTACCCTTTCTTGGTTTCACTGTTGGACAACACCAAATCAACAGAAAGCTGCTTAATTTTGCTCATCTTTTGCCCAGTATAAAAATGTCTTAAATGGTAGGAACTTAAGATTTTGCCTACAACTTTTGTATTGTATGTGACAAATTTGTGAGAATTGTGACACAATAGACACAAAAAGGGATTATTACTATACGTTTACACTATCAGGATCAGTTATTTTGAGGGCATTATTCTAATTTTTCAGAACCACGCTTTGTGATATTGAAATCATTCATTCTTAGTTCATTGACTCAGAAGTAAAAAAGTCAGCAAGGACATTTCCAATAGAAGAACTCTAGCCTCAAGTCACAAATATATACATACACACACAGACACACACCACATATATATGTACACATATGTGAAAAACCATTTGCCATTGAGTCAATTCTGACTTATGGTGCCCCCATGTGTATCAGATTAAAATTGCACACCCAGGATCTCTCTCTCTCTCAAGCCCTGGTGACGCAGTGATTAAGTGCTTGGCTGCTAACTGAAAGGTTGGTGGTTCTAACCGGCCGGCCGTGCTCCAAAGGAGAAAGATGTGGCAGTCTGCTTCTGTAAAGATTTAGAGCCTTGGAAACCCTATGAGACAGCTCTACCCTGTCCTACAAGGTCACTATGAGTCAGAGTCAACTTGATGGGAATGAGTTTGGTTTTACATACACACACACACACACACACACTCTCTCTCATATACATCTACATATACACATTATGTATCTCTGGAGTCCTGGTGTCACAGTGGTTAAAGCCACTGACTGCTAACTGAAAGGTTGGCAGTTGGAAACTACCAGCAGGCCCGTGGAAGAAAGATGTGGCAATCTGCTTTCATAGAGTGCCTTGGAAACCCTATGGGTTCACTATGAGTTGGAATGACCTTGACAGCAGTGGGTTATATATATACTCGTTTTGAGTTTTTTTTTTTAATCAGAGCTGACTCAATGGCACCTAACAACAACAATAACAACAAAGCCAGAATATTAGAAACATGGGAGGATGCTGAGAATATTGGACTCCATCAGAATAAAGAATATACCACTTTCATGTGCTTCCTCTATGTATGCGAGTTTGTGTGCACGCACATATTATGTGCTTGTACCAAAGCCCAAAAAAAATCATATATTAAAAGTTCTTCATTGACATAACCAAACCAAGTTTCATATCACTTGAGCAAGGATTGGATGTTCTGTGTTGGGCTAAAATCGTATTTAGTTGCACCATTCTGCTTCTGCTTTCAGTCATGTCATGCACTAGACGGTTTATCTTTGTCGTAGTGCTCCTAGGTGGTACCTGCATTGATGAGATCCAAGTATTAACTCACAGAGAACAGAAAAGGTATCTGACTACCAGAAACTTACAGATCCTGGGAGGGAGCAGAGCCGTCCTCCCACAACAAGGTACCACATATTTCATTATAAGAGATCCCAAGCCAGTAAAACTGTCGACAGTAGTTCAAAAAATCCTGCTTGGAAACACAGACAGACATATTAAGCTAACTTGAAGCTACTCTGGGATTAATATGCATCAGATGTGGCCTACCAATCACACAAACCAAATTCATTTTTAACTTCTAATTTAGAAGGTGCAGTCACAGGGCTCATATTTCTTTTATCAGACACATTTGTTTATGAAGAAAAAAAACAATACCACAAAATCTCACTTCACATTGGCATGCATTATGCTATAAAGGGAGTCAGAGTTTTCATGAAACACTTTCTTCATAGAGGATCACCACTGAAGTTTGATTGCAAATCAAAAGTATCTTAAGGGATAAATATGGATATAATCTACTAAACCTATACTCCACACAGGCTCTGCATACAGCTAGAGAAATTTTCACTTTTTGTTAAGAAGGGGGCAATTTTTATGATGCTGTATTTGTTGTTAGTTGCTACTGATCCAGTTTTGACTGATGGCAACCCACTGTATTACAGAGTAAAACTACTCCATAGAATTTTCTTGGCTGTAATCTTAATGGAAAAAATAGCCAAGGCTTTCTTCCACACTGACTGGTTTTGAACCACTAACCTTTAGAATAGCAGTTGAGTACAATCCTTTTGTGCCATTTAATATCCCATTTATTGGTTCTACAATATAGCCCAGAGATATGGCAAAGCAATATAATTACAAAAGAAGTTAAATTCAATTAAAAGAACTAAAAATTACAGTCATTTGGTTGGTTTCTTGAGTGAGTAAAAGCAGTCATCTCACATTTCTTCTTTGACTTCTCACTAAAAAGTTTCTTGCACTTTATCTAACATCTTGATTTTTATCCCCATGATGTAAATCTTTGAGGATTTTTATGAGGTTTAAAATGATTGTTTCAAGGTACAAGGAATTAATCGGTCATTTTTCAAATTGCAAAAGAAAATTATAAATGTTACTTTATGAGAACAGGCAGAGTTCTCTTACCCACAACACTAAAGGTCATCTTATTAAATGTTAGAAATCTATGTGCTGTATAATCATAAATATATATAGTTTTAATGCCTAGAGTATGTCTTAAACTATAACTAACCTTTAGAAGTAGCTTGCCTTGTTTCACATAATTGCATCTAGGTGATCAGGCTCGCTGAAACACTCAAAGATTAACAAACGTAACCTGTTTCCAAGACTCCAGAGGTCTTGTAATGGTGACTCACTGATTTTGTGATTATCTTAGCAAGGTTTCTATTCAAGCTTTGATAATGTTTAAGCACATACTGCTCTCTTATAAGATTTATGTATTCTGGCATAATTATCAATGTATCAAAGTTTTTTTGGTCAAAGCTATGAATAGAATTGTATATAAACACTTTGAAATTTTTATTAATTGGAGCACTCATTTCCACAGCAAGTAGTTTGTTGCCAAATTTGCAAATTTACTGTTGAATCTGCATAGCAATCTGTTAATGGTGTTCTGAGTTGTTTATTTTGGAGAAAATATAACCATCCATGGACTCTCTGATTAAAGACTTGAGACAAAGTGTTCAGCTCATTTTGATGCTATATTTTTCTGAGTCAAAAAAATGTGGGAAACAAAAATAAAGTACATGCCAATTCATCTCTGCTTTTCAGTTCAAGTCGACTGGAATTCTGAGAAGCACAGAAATTTCTACTTTCTGCCCAAGTTTTTTCTTCATTCAAAATGAGGTAACACCTGCATTGGTACCCAATCCACTTTTCTGGACGAGAACAGCAGTTGGAGTCAAAGAGAAAAAATAAAACATGATTGATGGCTCCGAACATTTAAAAATTTCAATGCTACTTACCCATTCAAAAATCATTTGTTTTTTATTTATATTTTCCACAAATATTCTTTGAGAATCTACTATATATGTTTACACCACAGCACACTATGTTCAGAGAATATTAATGTGACCAGGTGAGAAATGATCTTTTTCCCCATGAAGTTTATATTCTAGAGCTGGAGTCAGAATCATATAATTTCTAATCATTTATTAATTACATTTAATAATACCTTTGGTAAGTATACAAAATAAATTCATTATAATAAGACTGCACGTAGTTGGAGATGGAATGGGAGAAAGCTAGAAAAATCTTTTTTTTTTTTTAATTTCTTAAGAAAAGCTCCCAAAGCTGAGCTCTGCAGTATAAACAGGATAACTAGCTCAAAGAGAGTCTTTAATGGAGAAAGCCTTTTAATGTATTTCCTGAGTCAGAAAAGAAGATAGGTGCATTGATGGAATTCTGGTTGCACAGTGGTTAAAGTGCTCAGCTGCTAACTAAAAGGTCAAAATGTTAGTCATTTGAATCCACCAGCTGATCTTCCAGAGAAAGACGTGGCAGTCTGTTCCCATAAAGATTACAGCTTTGGAAACCCTATGGGGCAGTTCTACCCTATCGTATCAAGTTGCTATGAGTGGAGTATGGGGCCTACCTCCCTGGAGTTCTATGATGAGTCCTGGAGAGAATGCTATAAGAAACAATGAGAAATGTAGTCAATTAGGTGCAGATTTAAGTGAAGCCATGAGATAACAAAATATTACACATTAGTAAATAAAATCTCTGTTACTAAATGATTTTATCACGGATTTGATCTTCGTAAATACTCGTCTAGAGAAACTTGCCAATTATTCAATAAAATTCCAAAGATAGCCATCAACAAAAGACATATTACTCCTAAGATTCCAGAAATCAATCTCCTTGCAGTGGTCTGAAAAACTAGAGAAAGAGAGATAGGGAAAGACTTATAGAGCAAACAAAAGGACTGAAGTTTAAAAACAGAAGCCAATTAGAAAGACTCCAAAAACTTTTTTGATTTTATGTCAATGAAACATTGAATGACAAAGACATTCAACTCAGGACTCCACCCGATGCCAAGGCTTTTATGTGGTGTACTTTATCAATCAGTGAGACTATCCATACATTTTCTGTGCTATCATCTCCATCTCTAGAAGATAGTAAAGCAAATTTACCATTATCTTTTTTTAATTCTACAATAAGAGGAGATCAATAAGCTTAGCTTCTGTTTTAGGAACTGACAGAGCAGACATTTACTTTTATTCTGTCAACAAAATAAAAAAGTGAAAAATGTATGATTGCCATTGGGTAGATGAGAAAACTGAGGGTTCAAGAACACCATTATTTTTTCAAGGTGTCAAAGTGAATAAGTGTCCATTTCTTGAGTAAGATATCAAATTAAATATGTCTAGGCCCAAAGTCTTTCCTTTAACACTTTCTGTCCTTGTCACTGACAGTAACACTACCTGGAGTGTATCCTTCTGCTAATCTTAATGCAGGCTCTGTCCTGAGAAATGCCTTCCTGCTCATAGCTCTGTGGAGGTATTGTAGGCAATAGATGAGACAGGAGCACTCTGGACCTGGTGGGAGACGTTCCACAATCAATGCATGCTTATACCTCAGAGACCTGGATTTGTATTCCTACGTTGAATTATGACACATAAACAACCTTTGTTACAAGAACTTTACATTTTCTCATACCCAAAATTATTTGCTTATGGGCTTTCCCCCAGAACAAAACATCCAGTGTTAACACAGGATCAATCTGAGATGATTCTGCATTAACGTCAGTACGCCCTCAAAGACTGTTGTTTTAACTAACAACAGTATAAGTAATCCAATTCTAAATCTAGGTGATCTCTGGATACAAATGGTCAATTTTTTAATAAAACAGTTTGAAGCATTATCTCGTTAATATTTGGCATTCTCTATTTCTGCGATAGAATTGAGGCCAATTTTGTTCTTTTTCAGAATTTGGAGGTACTTCTCTCAAAAACCACTCCTTAAACCTGTTAAACATCAGAAAATACTTTCTAGATTAGAAAATTTACAATTAGAAGATTAAAATCAATGTGGAAAGTACAGCCACATGGCTAGCCTAAAAATGCCCGCTGTCATTTTTGTCTATTTTCTTAAAGCTCAGCCCTAGTACTAGTCATGTCCCCGAGATATCTTTCCTGGACATGTAATATCTGTATAATCTCATTGGGGGAATGCATATCTGCCACGAGTAATGATGCTCCAAGGCTGATGCAGGGAAGGCACAGATGAGTGCTGTCTGAAGAAGAGCGCCGCTGGATCAGAGGGTTGAGCTGGAGGCTATGGAATTCAAAGGTGCATATGAGGAAATTTAAAAGAAAAATTGCAAATTTAAATACTGTTCTTCATCATCTGTTGGTGAACCACATATGTGTAATATGAGCAAGGAGCTATAAAATGACCAGCTTCTAAAATGTTCCAGATATCACAAAACAGGAAATTCTCACTGTACTTTTGTAAAACGAACCCTACGATTAGCACCAAAGAAGTGAGAGGGAGTCTTTTTTCATATGTTTGAACATCATAAATAATATACATAGTCATCTAAAAAATATATTTGGAAAATACTGAAAAAATAGACAAAGGTAAATCTATTTAGTATAATAACAATTCTATGCAGACTTTTCCTCTCGGAACCATAATAAATATTCACTTTGTGTAAAATACAGTTTAAAGCATTTTACATGTATTAATTCATGAGTATAAAAATGGCTTGATAAGGAATATACCGTAAAGATCCTTAATAGATGAGAAAGCTGAGGTCCAGTAGAGCCAAGTAAATTGTCCAAGATCACTTAAATTTGAAATCTAGGCAGTCTTGCTCCAGAGTTCATGTGCAATATATTTCAAATCAAGTCCAATGCTTTCTGTCTATATTTTCTGGAGATTTTAATTTCTTTTCTTTTGCACAAAGTGGATGGTCTAACCACCTCTCATTTCTGTGTTTCCCATCTCTGCCTCATTTACATCAAGGAGAGGCAAAGATTTAAAAAGCGGAACCAGGATATCTTCCCATTACTGTTACATGTTTACACCCATATACACAAACACACACACACACTTGAAGGTCAAAACGTAGAATCAGAGTATCTTCCCATTTCTGTGTACACACACACAAACACCTATGCACACGCACACACATATACCTGTGCTTTAAAACTTCTTCACCTGGTCTAAGCCAACACTTCAGTGCCTCACTCAGGTTAGCCTTGAAATCTTTCGACACTTTGCTCTTCAGTGTTCTAGTACCTTAAGGTCCTCTGAACATAACTGCAGCTGTTCTAATCTTATTTTTACTAAGATGTTAATCACTGCAATTGTTCATTGTTTCATCTTATTCATATAGTATTCTGACATGTCAGCTTACAACTTTTTTTTCTCCTCACAGAAGGATATTAGTGGAAATTTCAAATGTGGGATAGATGGGTAGACAGGTAGTCTTGGTGCAAATGGCCTTGATCTGTGGTATGGAACCTGGACATACAATGAACCATTCACCCAGAAATAAAAGCAGACCCCAAAAAAAGATTTGTGGAGTTTTTTTTCTGTTTGTTTCTTTCCTTTGTTTGTTTAAGCAATCTAATATTCTTTTTTTTTTTTTAATTTTTATTAAGCTTCAAGTGAACGTTTACAAATCAAGTCAGTCTGTCACATATAAGTTTAAATACACCTTACTCCATACTCCCACTTGCTCTCCCCCTAATGAGTCAGCCCTTCCAGTCTCTCCTTTCGTGACAATTTGGCCAGCTTCCAACCCTCTCTACCCTCCCATCCCCGCTCCAGACAGGATATGCCAACACAGTCTCAAGTGTCCACCTGATACAAATAGCTCACTCTTCATCAGCATCTTTCTCCTACCCACTGTCCAGTCCCTTCCATGTCTGATGAGTTGTCTTCGGGAACGGTTCCTGTCCTGGGCCAACAGGAGGTTTGGGGACCATGACCGCCGGGATTCCTCTAGCCTCAGTCAGATCATTAAATCTGGTCTTTTTATGAGAATTTGGGGTCTGCATCCCACTGATCTGCACCCTTAGGGGTTCTCTGTTGTGTTCCCTGTCAAGGCAGTCATCGGTTGTGCCCAGGCACCAACTAGTTCTTCTGGTCTCAGGATGATGTAAGTCTCTGGTTCATGTGGCTCTTTCTGTCTCTTGGGCTCATAGTTATCGTGTGACCTTGGTGTTCTTCATTCTCCTTTGATCCAGGTGGGTTGAGACCAATTGATGCATCTTAGATGGCCGCTTGTTAGCATTTAAGACCCAGATGCCACATTTCAAAGTGGGATGCAGAATGTTTTCATAATAGAATTATTTTGCCCATTGACTTAGAACTCCCCTTAAACCATGGTCCCCAAACCCCCGCCCTTGCTCCACTAACCTTTGAAGCATTCAGTTTATCCCGGAAACTTCTTTGCTTTTGGTCCAGTCCAGTTGAGCTGACCTTCCATGTATTGAGTATTGTCCTTCCCTTCACCTAAAGTAGTTCTTATCTACTAACTAATCAGTAAATAACCCTCTCCCACCCTCCCTCCCTCTCCCCCTCGTAACCACAAAAGTATGTGTTCTTCTCAGTTTATACTATTTCTCAAGATCTTATAAGAGTGGTCTTATACAATATTTGTCCTTTTGCCTCTGACTCATTTCGCTCAGCATAATGCCTTCCAGGTTCCTCCATGTTATGAAATGTTTCACAGATTCATCACTGTTCTTTATCGATGCGTAGTATTCCATTGTGTCAATATACCACAATTTATTTAACCATTCATCTGTTGATGGACACCTTGGTTGCTTCTAGCTTTTTGCTATTGTAAACAGAGCTGCAATAAACATGGGTGTGCATATATCTGTTCTTGTGAAGGCTCTTATTTCTCTAGGGTATATTCCGAGGAGTGGGATTTCTGGGTTGTATGGTAGTTCTATTTCTAACTTTTTAAGAAAACACCAGATAGATTTCCAAAGTGGTTGTACCATTTGACATTCCCACCAGCAGTGTATAAGAGTTCCAATCTCTCTGCAGCCTCTCCAACATTGCTTATTCTGTGTTTTTTGGATTAATGCCAGCCTTGTTGGAGTGAAATGGAATCTCATCGTAGTTTTAATTTGCATTTCTCTAATGGCTAATGATGGAGAGCATTTTCTCATGTATCTGTTACCTGCCTGAATATCTTCTTCAGTGAAGTGCGTGTTCATATCCTTTGCCCACTTCTTGATTGGGTTGTTTGTCTTTTTGTGGTTGAGTTTTAGCAGAATCATATAGATTTTAGAGATCAGGTGCTGGTCGGAGATGTCATAGCTGAAAATTCTTTCCCAGTCTGTAGGTGGTCTTTTTACTCTTTTGGTGAAGTCTTTAGATGAGCATAGGTGTTTGATTTTTAGGAGCTCCCAGTTATCTGGTTTCACTTCGTCATTTTTGGTAATGTTTTGTATTCTGTTTATGCCTTGTATTAGGGCTCCCAGGGTTGTCCCTATTTTTTCTTCCATGATCTTTATCCTTTTAGTCTTTATGTTTAGGTCTTTGATCCACTTGGAGTTAGTTTTTGTGCATGGTGTGAGGTATGGGTCCTGTTTCATTTTTTTGCAGGTGGATATCCAGTTATGCCAGCACTATTTGTTAAAAAGACTATCTTTTCCCCAATTAAATGACACTGGGCCTTTGTCAAATATCAGCTGCTCATATGTGGATGGATTTATATCTGGGTTCTCAATTCTGTTCCATTGGTCTATGTGCCTGTTGTTTTACCAGTACCAGGCTGTTTTGACTACTGTGGCTGTATAATAGGTTCTGAAATCAGGTAGAGTGAGGCCTCCCACTTTCTTCCTTTTCAGTAATGCTTTACTTATCCGAGGCTTCTTTCCCTTCCATATGAAGTTGGTGATTTGTTTCTCCATCACATTAAAAAATGACATTGGAATTTGGATTGGAAGTGCATTGTATGTATAGATGGCTTTTGGTAGAATAGACATTTTTCTATGTTAAGTCTTCCTATCCATGAGCAAGGTATGTTTTTCCACTTAAGTAGGTCCTTTTTAGTTTCTTGTAGTAGTACTTTGTAGTTTTCTTTGTATAGGTCTTTTATATCTTTGGTAAGATTTATTCCTAAGTATTTTATCTTCTTACTGGGGCTACTGTGAATGGTATTGATCTGGTGATTTCCTCTTCGATGTTCTTTTTGTTGATGTAGAGGAATCCAAGTGATTTTTGTATGTTTATCTTATAACCTGAGACTCTGCCAAACTCTTCTATTAGTTTCAGTAGTTTTCTGGAGGATTCCTTAGGGTTTTCTGTGTACAAGATCATGTCTTGACAGTGTCCCACATGATTCTTATGGTTTCTTCATTTTTTTTCATTATTTTATCTGATTTTTTTTTCAGCTATATTGGTGTTAATTCCCTGGTCCTCCAGATTTGCCACTCTGCACTCTAATTGCTCGAGTCTGCTCCTCTGACTTCCTATTGAGTTGTCTAATTCTGTAATTTTATTGCTAATCTTTTGGATTTCTGAATGCTGTCTCTCTATGGATTCTTGCAACCTATTAATTTTTCCACTATGTTCTTGAATAGTCTTTTTGAGTTCTTCAACTGCTTTATCAGTGTGTTCCTTGGCTTTTTCTGTAGATTGCCTTATTTCATTTCTGAGGGCATCCCTGATGTCTTGAAGCATTCTGTAAAGTAGTTTTTTATATTCTGTATCTGATAATTCCAGGATTGTATCTTCATTTGGGAAAGATTTTGATTCTTTAGTTTGGGGAGTTGTAGAAGCAGTCATGGTCTGCTTCTTTATGTGGTTTGATATACACTGCTGTCTCCGAGCCATCACTAAGATATTGTAGTGATTTATTCTATATTTGCTCACTGAGTCTTATGTTGTTTTGTTTTCTTTCAATAAACGTAGATGGGCTACTAGATTGTACTGTCTTGATTGTTGTAGCCCTTGACTTACTTATGACCTATTACTGGCTGGTTTGGGCTGTTACCAGATATGTAAGCCTGAGCCCATTCACTATTGTTGAGTAGAATCTGATTTTGGGTCATGAAGTGTGTGATGCACACTGTCACCTATCCACCTTGAGAAGTAATGACGATAGTTGTGTGCACCAGATTCTAGTAGCAGCTGGGGTTCACACTCCATGGGGGGCAGGATGCTGACAGGCTTTCCCCAAGAGTCAGTGAGGTAGGTGTATCTCTATTCCTAAAGCACCTTGGTGGGTGGGCTCTGCAGCTGTACCTTAGGCCCCCAATGCAAGTCCCTCTACAGATTGGTAGGTGTCACCCTCCTTAGACTCTTAAGGCAGGAGGCTAGGTGGTCTGAGGGGAGCTTCCGCCCTCAGTTCCCTGTTGTGGGTCAGTGAGGGCTCTGTTGAATACACAGAGATATCAGACCTGGGAAACTTGTCTTTCCAGTAAATCCACTAATACAAATGCAGTCAGATCCCTATCAGAAATGTGTTTGTGTTATAATAGCCACCTTGTTCCCTGTAGGGATGAAAGCCCGAGACTGTGGATCACATATTCCTGGCTGGAGCTGGTTCTGTGTTTTTACTCCAATTAGGGAAGGATTTTTGGTCCCTGGGTTTTTTGTGGTTGCTTCTCTCAGGCCAGAAGAATGGGTTAGGAAAAGACCAAAAAAAAAAAAAAAAGAGAAAAAAAGGAAAATAAAAATCGCGGAGCAGTTCTCCCTCTGGCTCAGGAAATTCCAATGTTAATGAAGCCACCTGGGAAGGGGAGGGGAGGGTTCAGAAAAACAGGAGAGAGTAGCACCCCAGAATATAGACGAAGTTACTTATCTTGCTTGGGATGACTGTTTTATCTGAGATTCCTGAGGGGCGCGTCACCTGTGTGCGCTGGCTGGATAGAGATTGTCCCCGAGGGTCAGGCCCCGCGTCCCATGCTTGCGCTGTCTCAGAAGCCGCCGTTAGTTCTTCCGCTCCCAGTCCAAAGCCCGGCACCAAGGTTTCCTGAGTGGGATGCTGGCTCCAAGCTCTGAAAATAGTCGCTGCTTCCCCGTAGTTGTTCGTTCTCGGTCTCTGTCACTCAGGTCAACTCTTGAAATCTGTGTTTGTTGGTCAGGGTTCGTAGATTGTCATGTATGTGATTGATTCACTTGTTTTTCTGAGTCTTTGTTGCAAAAGGGATCTGAGGTAGCGTCTAGCTAGTCAGCCATCTTGGCCCTCTCCTCCGCAATCTACTATTCTTATGAAGTCCATTGGTGATATGAACAGTTAACACAATCAACTGCTAACAAAAAGACTGAAGATTCAAGTCCACTCAGAGGTGCCTTGGAAGAAAGACCTGGTGATCTACTTCCAAAAAGTGAGCCATTGAAAACCTACAACTCCGACACACATGGCCATGATTTGGGGTCAACACGGCGGCAACTGTTTTGTTTGTTTGTTTAATAGTCTTATGGATAAATATTTTTGTAAAGATGGGATTTACATCAAAAAAAAAGAAAAAAAGGACTCTGGCTTGATTTCTCAGTTTTCATGAAGTCAAAAGTTTTTCACCTCTTTAATTTGTATCTATTATATGTATAGAATTACTTTCTTTCAACTACCAAAATAGCTAAAATCTCAATTCTCACTGGAGAGTGTAAACCAAAGTTTCTTCATCCAGATTTTATGCTAATCCGGGTTCAGAGACCTGATATTTATAATTGATTCTTTGCCTGATTTGAGGAACCACTGGTGGCGTGGTGGTTAAGTGCTACGGCTGCTAACCAAAGGGTTAGCAGTTCAAATCTGCCAGGCGCTCCTTGGAAACTGTACGGGGCAGTTCTACTCTGTCCTATAGGGTCACTATGAGTCAGAATCAACTCGATGGCACTGGGTTTGGTTTTTTTTTTTTTTTTGCCTGATTTGAAGGCAAATCCTTTCTAGACTTTAGTGTTGTACAACGTGGAGCTGGCAGAAAGCTGCCGAATTTTGCTCATGTTTTGCTTTATGTAAAAACAATATCACAAAATATGAATTTAGAATTTCGCTTTCAGTTTTTGTTTTTGCATGTAATACATTTGTGAGAATTGTGACGGAATATGCAGTAGAGATTATTACAACATTTTTAACCCTCTCAGTACCAATTATTCTGAGACAATTATTCTGTTTTTAGAACCACATTTGGTGATATTTAAATTATTAATTCTTATCTTTTACTTTTTAGTCCATTGACTCAGAAGTAAAAAGTTACCAAAGACATGTCCAGTCAAAGAAATCCAGGCTCAAGTCACAAGTATATACAAAAATACACACACAGAGAAGTGTATACGTGTGTGTGTGTATATATATATATATATCCATTGTGGCTGAGTTGATTCTGATTCATAGCAACCCTATAAGACAGAATAGAACTGCCTCATAGGGTTTCCAGGGCTGTACTTATGGAAGCAGAATACCACATCTTTCTCCCATAAAGTGACTGGTGGATTCGAACCATCGACCCTTTGGTTAGGAGCCAAGAACTTAAGCACTGCACCACCAGAAATACATAAATGCTGCTGTGATGCTAGAAGATATGCCACTGGTACCTCAAATACCAGTAGGGTCACCCATGGTGGACAGGTTTCAGCAGAACTTCTAGACTAAGACAGACTAGGATGAACGACATGGCGATCTACTTCCAAAAAAAAAAAAAAATGAAATGAAATAGCAGTGAAACATTGTCTGATACAGTGCCAGAAGATGAGTCCTTCAGGTTGGAGGGCATTCAAAATATGACTGAAGAAGAGCTGCCTCGTCAAAATAGAGTCAATCTTAATGACATGGATGGATTAAAGATTTGGGGTACTTCATTTGCTGATGTGACACTACTTAAAATGAGAAAAAAAGCTGTGAATATTCATTACTTATCAGAACATATAATGTACAAGTTATGACACTAGGAAAATTGGAAATCATCAAAAATGAAATGCAACATGTAAAAATTGATATACTAGGCATTAGTGAGCTGAAATGGACTGGTATTGACCATTTTGAAGTGGAAATCTATATGTTTTACTATGCCGGGAATGACAAATTGAAAAGAAACGGCGTTGCATTTATTATGAAAAAGGACATTTCCATATCTATCCTGAGGTAGAAGTCTGTCAGTGATAGGATAATACCCATATGCTGACAAGGAAGACCAGTTAATACAACTATTATTCAAATTTATGAACCAACCACTAAGGCCAAAGACAAAGAAATTGAAGGTTTTTACCAACTTCTGCAATCTGAAATTAATGAAACATGCAGCCAAGATATATTGATAATTACTGGTGAGTGGAATAAGAAAGTTAAAAACCAAAAACAAGGATCGATAGATGGAAAATAGGACCTTGGTGATAGAAACAATGCCAGAGATCGCACGATAGAATTTTGCAAGACCAATGACTCATTCACTGGAAATAACTTTTTTCAATAACATAAATAACGACTGCATATCTGGACCTCACTGGATAGAACACACAGAAATGAAACCAATTACATCTGTGGGAGGAGATGATGGAGAAGATAAATTTCATCAGTCAGAAAAGGCAGGGCTGACTGAGGAGCAGACAATTATGCGAGTCAAGTTGAAGCTGAAGAAAATTAGAACAAGTCCAAGAGAGCCAAAGTACGACCTTTAGTATGTCCCACCTGAATTTAGAGACCATCTCAAGAAGGTCCTTCCCATCAATCTTCCCCTGATCTGGGAGCTTCTCAAGATAGGGACCCCAAGTCCAAAGGATGTGCTCTGCTCCTGGCTCTTCTTTCTTGGTGGTAGGCGTTCCCTCCCTGCTGTGCTTTTTTCTCTCTTTTGTGGGTGAAAAGAGAGTGACTCAAGATACAACATAATCCTGTAGATTGTGTCCTGCCTCATTAACATAATGGACACTCACTCCCAAATAGGATCATAACCACAGGCATAAAAGCTAGGATTTAGAACACATAGGATAATCACCTCAGATCACAAAATGGAGGACAACCACACAATCCTGGGAATCATGGTCTACTCAAGTTGACACGTATTTTGGGGCAACACAGTTCAAGCCATAATATAAGGTGTTGGTGAATGTAAGAATGGTGTGGCAGAGGTCTCCTCTAACTTCACAAGGGGGAAGGTGAATCAAGATCAACAGCCCAAAGCTCATTCCTACGAGACGAAGGTCAGACAAGCCTCCACCCTCCAACCTTTTTACCAATTCTGCCACCAACTATCCCTCTCATGGCACTTCCTACTTCTCTGCTGGTTTGATAATTTGTTGCAATGGCCACACAGAACTCAAAGACAATTCTCATGATCATGAAGTTTATAGGGAAGTAGCAGGTTACAAGTCAGGTTCAGGAACACTGAAAATACAGTTCTTCATCAGGACAGCCTCTGCTCAGCTCTGCCACAGGCGTGCCTCTTTCTGGCCCCTTGGCCTCTGCCCTGCTCAGGCAAGTGTTACAAAGCTCTTTTCAGCTCTTCCAATAAGTGCCCAGAGCCACCCTACTTTGCCAGTAAACCTCTGCCTGAAGGCACTCAGCTCTCTAGCTCTGTGGATTGGTGAGCCTAGCTCCACTGTAAGTGCCCGGAGATACCCTGCTTCACCAGGAAGCCTCCTGTACTCTTTCTCTGTGGGTCAGTACACCCACCATGCCATTTCCTGCAGGTGGTCTGGTTCTGCTGCCTCTGCTGCCATCATTTTTCTTCCACTGCTCCTCACCATCTCTGGCCACCTCTGATGTTACAGCTCTCTCCCTCTGTCTCCACAGTCTAGGAGGTTTTCAGCACACGTATCCTGGGTCCAAAGGATTTGCTCTACTCCTAGCTCTTCTTTCTTGGTGGTCATGAGGTCTCATTTTCAGCCTCTGGGGTGGCTCATTTTAAGCCTAGTGGGATGGCAAAATTAACCAATCCCCTCATTAGGGTTCCATACACCTCATTTTCATGGTCCCACACCCATGAAGGTGCCATGCAGCACCTTATTTACATTAGTAGCAAGCTAACCAAGCCCCTTAGTGAGCCTTAAGCCCCTAGTCATTTGATGTCATTTAGAAAGACTATATTTTTTTTATTGCTATAAGGGCTATATTAAGTAATTCACTGCACTGAAGCAAAGAATATTGAATATACCATGGACTGCCAGAAGAACGAACAAATCTGCCTTGGAGGAAGTACAGCCAGAATGTTCCTTAGAAGCAAGGATAGCAAGACTTCATCTCACTTACATTGGACTTGTTATCACAAGGAACCAGTACCTGCAGAAGGACATCATGCTTGGTAAAGTAGAGAGTCAGTGAAAAAGAGGAAGACCCTCAGTGAGATGTATTGACACAGTGGCTGCGACAATGGACTCAAGCATAGCAACAATTGTGAGGATGGCACAGGACTCGGCAGTGTTTCATTCTGTTGTACATAGGGTCATTATGAGTGGGAACTGACACAATGGCACCAACATCATATATATATATATAAAATATATGTATATGTACACATACGTACACAGACACATGCTCATGTTCTTGTATAAATAGACATCACGTGTGTGTATATATATATACATATGTCATTGTTGAGTGCCATTGAGTCAATTCTGACTCTATATATGTATTACATATATATGTGTGTGTATGTATATATATATATATATATATATATATATATAAAACCAGACCCATTGTTGTCGTGTTGATTCCCGCTCATAGCAACCCTATAAGACAGAGTAGAATTGCCCTATAGGGTTTTCAGGGAGAAGCTAGTGGATTCAAACTGCTGAGCTTTTGGTTAGCAGCCAATCTCTTAACTACTGTGCTGCCAGGGCATCTATATATATGTCTGTGTGTATACTATGTATTTTTAACTTTTCCCTGAATTCTTTCAGAACTGCATGCCAGGTTTATCCCTTTTTGTGCATAGGCAGTTGTGCCACAAAATCTCTGCCACTCATCCCCTCCTGTCGCAGAGGTTGCCATTGCATCACCCATACCCACTGGAACTCTTGGTGAGTTCTGGCAAGTGATTGATTGTGTCTCTGTGTCTGGGCCATTGTTTCTCCCAGAACTGCTGAAAGCCTTGATGCTCTCGTAAACAGCAGTCCAGAGATGCTGAGGAATTACTGTCACCTAGGATGAGGCCTCAACCAATGACGCTCAGGATGTGGAGTAGCCCAGCAATCTTGGCCCCGTGATGAGACAGTTCCGAACCTTGTGTTTTGCCCCATTTCCTAGAGTTAACATCCCTTCCCTGTTTATACTGTACACTTCCTGAATAAACTGGTTGCACTAGAACCTTTTTCAGGGTGGGAGGCAGAAAGAACTCAGATTGAAATCCTGCCAAAACATTCAACTTCGCTTACATAAACTTGTTTTGAAAAGTCATGCATCCTTCCTAAAAATGCAGATGGACACCTTCATCACTCCTTGCAAGTCCTCTCCTTCCCTAGTGTCCACCACAGGTCACCGTGCTCTCTTTCCTGTAATTTACTGCTTACCCAGTGCACTTGTTCAAGGCAAATGGTGACTCCAATCACTAAAGTGTCATTCAAACCTGAGCAAAGACCTGAGGAAAGGAAACTGAGGTCCAGTTAAGGCAGTGAGATCTGATGTCTTTTCACTGCCTGGATGGTTAACACAACATGTTTCAGAACACAGTAACAGTACATATGCCAATAGCCTCAAATGAGAAATTTATTTTATTTATTATTATTATTTATTAAGCGTTTGGGAAATTTTTGCATGCTCAGAGTGAAAAGGAAATTGTCAGCACTGGACATAAAAGTATTCTCTCCTTTTAGGCTAAGGAAGGGATCCCCAGGAAGGAAATAAAGGACTGTGACCTGGTTAAGGGTCTTTGCACACATGCCAGTAACAGATCTACTAGCAAACACTGGTTGAGTTCGCCAACCAGAGTCCTCATGTATGAAATGTTTTTAGTATGTACCCAACCCTTTGTCTGTGATTGTTTATGGGGGAGAAATATTGGAATCTATGGCTATCTAGGGCATGGCACCCTGGAAAGTGTCATGAAAATTGTATAACCATCTAAGTATAAAATAGAGATCTGCATAATCGAAACATCTCTTTTTGAAGGTGCAAACTTCATTTAGAGACCTCATATTTAGAGATCTCATATTTAGAGACCTCTGTTTATCTGGGCCAGAATGTGTGTTAAGGGGGAATGAAAGGACCTGCAACTGGCAGGCCCAGCCTTCATGCTAAATTTTCCAAGATAAGTAAAACTTATAAATGCCAAAGAATGGCTACATTTTCCTGAGTCGTAATGGCCTGATTGCACCGTGCGTGGGTTGCCACTAGTCAGGCGCCACCTTGACTGGATCTGACAACAAGAACAGCAAGAAGCCAATGAAAAGTAGACAGATCCTTCCTTAATGCAACATTGGAGCCACCGTGCTAAGACTTTAAGATTTTTGCATCAATAGCCACAGTTATTTTTTGTGATATTATATCATGTTTGGATATTAAAGTTGTACTTATATCATGAAAAGTATTTGGAATATTTTCTTTATTATTTAGGATCTAAAACAATTTATGTAGCATTCGACTATCCAGTCCCCATAAGTTTGGTAAAATCCTGGCTCATGTGCATGTATTTTTGTTTGTGTACCAAACCAAAAACCAAGCCAATTGCAACTCATGGTGACCCCATGTGTTTCAGGGTAAGAATTGTGCTCCGTAGGGTTTTCAATGGCTCTGATCTTTTGGAAGTAGGTGGTTAGGCATTTCTTCCAAGACCCCTCTGGGTGGATTCAAATCATCAACTTTTTGGTTAGTAGCCAAGTGCTTCCCCCATTTGTGCCACCCAGAGACTCCTTTTGTGTGTGTAGTAGTAGTGCCTTAGTAACTTTCTCTATTTCTTCCATAAAAAAAATTATTTTATTTCACACACAACATCTACTGAGATCAAGCACAATAAATGAAAAGTTAAAATTATCCATTTTCTCTATTTTCAAAGGATTTGCATAAAGTAATGGAAAGAAATCTCATAATTTGCTGTTCTTCATTCTCCTTTGATCCGGGTGGGTTGAGACTCATTGATGCATCTTAGATGGCTGCTTGCTGGCGTTTAAGGCCCCAGACGCCACACTTCAAAGTGGGATGCAGAATGTTTTCTTAATAGAATTTATTTTGCCAGTTGACTTAGATGTCCTCTGAAGCCGTAGCCCCCAGACCTCTGCCCCTGCTTTAGTGACCTTCGAAGCACTCAGTTTATTCAGGAAACTTCTTTGCTTTTGGTTTAGTCCAGTTGTGCTGACCTCACAAGTATTGAGTGTTGTCCTTCCCTTCACCTTAACTAGTTCTTATCTACTATCTAATCAGTAAATAGCCCTCTTCCATCCTCCCTCCCTCCCCTTCTCCTAACCACAAAAGAATGTGTTCTTCTCAGTTTAAACTATTTCTCAAGTTCTTGTAATAGTGGTCTTATACAATATTTGTCCTTTTGCATCTGAGTAATTTCACTCAGCATAATGCCTTCCAGGTTCCTCCATGTTATGAAATGTTTCACAGATTCATCACTGTTCTTTATCAATGTGTAGCATTCCATTGTGTGAATATACCATAATTTATTTGTCCGTTCATCTGTTGATGGACACTTTGGTTGCTTCCCTCTTTTTGCTATTGTAAACAGAGCTGCAATAAACATGGGTGTGCATATATCTGTTCATGGAAAGGCTCTTATTTCTCTAGGATATATTCCAAGGAGTGGGAGTCATATGGGAGTTCTATTTCTAGCTTTTTAAGGAAGAACCAAATCGATTTCCAGAGTGGTTGTGCCATCTTACATTCCCACCAGCAGTGTATAAGAGTTCCAATCTCTCCACAGCCTCTCCAACATTTATTATTTTGTGTTCTTTGGATTAATGCCAGCCTTGTTGGAGTGAGATGGAATCTCATTCTAGTTTTGATTTGCATTTTTCTAATGGCTAATGATCGAGAGCATTTCCTCATGTATCTGTTAGCCACCTGAATATCTTCTTTAGTGAAATGCGTGTTCATATCCTTTGCCCAATTTTTAATTGGCTTAAACAAGCCAATTATCTTTTAGTGGTTGAGTTTTAGCAGGATCCTGTAGATTTTAGATATCAGGCGCTTGTTGGAGATGTCATAGCTGAAAATTTTTTCCCAGACTGTAGGTGGTCTTTTTATTCTTTTGGTGAAGTCTTTGGACGAGCATAGGTGTTTGATTTTAGGAGCTCCCAGTTATCTCTTCGTCATTTTTAGTAATGTTTTGTATTCTGTTTATGCCTTGTATTAGGGCTCCTAATGTTGTCCCTATTTTTTCTTCCATAATCTTTATCGTTTTAGTCTTTATGTTTAGGTCTTTGATCCATTTGGAGTTCGTTTTTGTGCATGGTGTGAGGTATGGGTCCTGTTTCGTTTTTTTACAGATGGATATCCAGTTCTGCCAGCACCATTTGTTAAAAAGACTATCTTTTCCCCAATTAACTGACACTGGGCCTTTGTCAAATATCAGCTGCTCGCTCCTAGTTGGATGGATTTATATCTGGGTTCTCAATTCTGTTCCATTAGTCTATGTGTCTGTTGTTGTACCAGCACCAGGCTGTTTTGAATTCTGTGGCTGTATAATATGTTCTAAAATCAGGTAGAGTGAGGCCTCCCATTTTGTTCTTTTTTCAGTAATGCTTTACTTATCTGGGGTTTCTTTCCCTTCCATAGAAGTTGACAATTTGTTTCTCCATCACATTAAAAAATGTTGTTGGAATTTGAACCAGAAGTTCATTGTATATATAGATGGCTTTTAGTAGAATAGACATTTTTACAATGTTAAGTCTTCCTATCCATGAGCAAGGTATGTTTTTCCACCTATGTAGGTCTCTCTTAGTTTCTTGCAGTAGTACCTTGTAGTTTTCTTTGTATAGGTCTTTTACATCTTTGGTAAGATTTATTCCTAAGTATTTTATCTTCTTGGGGGCTACTGTGAATGGTATTGATTTGGTGATTTCCTCTTCGATGTTCTTTTTGTTGATATGGAGGAATCCAACTGATTTTTTACGTTTATCTTGTAAGCTGAAACTCTGCTGAACTATTAGTTTCAATAGTTTTCTTGAGGATTCCTTACGGTTTTCTGTGTATAAGATCATGTCATCTGCAAATAGAGATATTTTTACTTCTTTCTTGCCAATCTCGATGCCCTTTCTTTATCTGGCCTAATTGCTCTGGCTAGGGCCTCCAACAAAATGTTGAATAAGAGTGTTGATAAAGGGCATCCTTGTCTGGTTCCCGTTCTCAAGGGGAATGCTTTCAGGCTCTTTCCATTTAGGATGATGGTGGCTGTTGGCTTTGTATAAATACCCTTTATTATGTTGAAGAATTTTCCTCCAATTCCTATTTTGCTGAGAGTTTTTATTATGAATGGGTATTGGACTTTGTCAAATGCCTTTTCCACATCAATTGATAAAATCATGTGGTTTTTGTCTTTCGTTTTATTTATATGGTGGATTGCATTGTTTTTGTAATATTGAACCAACCTCGCATACCTGGTATAAATCCCACTTGGTCGTGGTGAATTATTTTTTTGATATGTTGTTGAATTCTATTGGGTAGAATTTTGTTGAGGATTTTTGCATCTATGTTCATGAGGGATATAGGTTTGTAATTTTCTTTTTTTTTTTTTACCTGGTTTTGGTGTCAGGGATATGCTGGCTTCATAGAATGAGTTAGGTACTATTCCGTCCTTTTCTATGCTTTGAAATACCTTTAGTAGTAGTGGTGTTAACTCTTCTCTGAAAGTTTGGTAGAACTCTGCAGTGAAGCCTTCCAGGCCAAGGCTTTTTGTTGTTGTTGTTGTTGGGAGTTTTTTGATTACCTTTTCAATCTCTTTTTTTGTTATGGGTCTATTTAGTTGTTCTACTTCTGATTGTGTTAGTTTAGGTAGATGGTGTGTTTCTAGGAATTCATCCATTTCTTCTAGGTTTTCCAAATTTGTTAGAGTACAATTTTTCGTAGTAATCTGATATGATTCTTTTAATTTCAGTTGAGTCTGTTCTGATATGGCCCATCTCATTTCTTATTCAGGTTATTTGTTTCCTTCCCTGTATTTCTTTAGTCAGTCTGGCCAAGAGTTTAGCAATTTTGATAATTTTTTCAAAGAACCAGATTTGGCTATGTTAATTCTTTCAAGTGCTTTTCTGTTCTCTAATTCACTTAATTCTGCTCTAATTTTTATTATGTGTTTTTCCTGGTGCCTGATGGATTCTTGTGTTGCTCGCTTTCTATTTGTTCAAGTTGTAGGGACAGCTCTCTGATTTTGGCTCTTTCTTCTCTATGTATGTGTGCATTTATCAGTATAAATTGACTTCTGAGTGCTGCTTTGCTGTGTCCCAGAGCTTTTGATAGGAAGTGTTTTCATTCTCGTTGCATTCTATGAATTTCTTTATTCCCTCCTTAATGTCTTCTATAACCCAGTCTTTTTTGAGCAGGGTATTGTTCATTTGCCAAGTATTTGATTTCTTTTCCCTGATTTTTCTATTATTAATTTCTGCTTTTATGGCTGTATGGTCTGAGAAGATGCTTTGTAATATTTCAATGTTTTGGATTCCGCAAAGATTTGTTTTATGACCTAATATGTGATCTATTCTAGAGAATGATCCATGTGCACTAGAAAAAAAAAGTATACTTTGCAGCCGTTGGGTGGAGTGTTCTGTATAAGTCTAAGAGGTCAAGTTGGTTGATTGTAGCAATTAGATTTCCATCTCAATTGGGCTTCTTACTGGAAGTTTTATCCTTCTTTGAAAGTGGTGTGTTGAAGTCTCCTTCTATAATTGTGGAGGTGTGTCCCTTTTCAATTCTGTTAAAGTTTGTTTTATGTATCTTGCAGCCCTGTCATTGGGTGCATAAATATTTAATATGGTTATATCTTCCACGTAAATTGTCCCTTTAATCATTATGTAGTGTCCTTCTTTATCCTTTGCGGTGGATTTAACTTTAAAGTCTATTTTGTCAGAAATTGATATTGCCACTCATGCTCTTTTTTGATTGTTGTTTGATATATTTTTTTCCATCCTTTGAGTTTTAGTTTGTTTGTGTCTCTAAGTCTAATGTGTGTCTCTTGTAGGCTGCATGTAGACGGATCACGTTTTTTTAATCCAGTCTGAGACTCTCTGTTTATTGGTGCATTTAGTCCATTTACATTCAGCGTAATTATAGATAAGAAAAAAAAAAATTTTTTATGAGTTTAGTGCTGTCATTTTGATGCCTTTTTATGTGCGTTGTTGACAATTTCATTTACTTTTTTGGCTGAAAAATTTTTGTTTGTAAACTGCGTGTTCCTCATTTTCATAGTAGTTGAATTTATTTTTGCCAAGTCATTATGGTTTTCTTGATTTTTATTTTGAAGTATGGAATTGTTAGTCCTCTTTGTGATTACCTTAATATTTACCCCTATTTTCTAAGTAAAAACCTAACTTGTATCTTCCTATATCGCCTTGTTTTCCTCTCCATATGGAAAATCTATGCCTACTATATTTAGTTCCTCTTTTTGATTATTGTATCTTTTACATAATGACTTCAATGATCCCATGTTTTGAGCATTTTTTCTTTTTTTAATTAATCTTATTTTGTTTTCTGATTTCCCTATTTGAGTTGATATCAGGATGTTCTCTTCTGTTACCTTGTGTTGTGTAGTTATCTGATATTATTGATTTTCTGACCAAAGAATTTCTTTTAGTATTTCTTGTAGCTTTGGTTCGTTTTTTGCAAATTCTCTAAGCTAGTGTTTATCTGTAAATGTTTTCATTTCACCCTCATATTTGAGAAAGAGTTTTGCTGGGTATATGATTCTTGGCTGGCAGTTTTTCTCCTTTAGAGCTCTATATACATCATGCCATTGCCTTCTTGCCTGCATGGTTTCTGCTGAGTAATCTGAACTTATTGATTCTTCTTTGTAGGTGACTTTTCGTTTATCCCTGGCTGCTTTTAAAATTTTCTCTTTATCTTTGGTTTTGGCAAGTTTGATGATAATATGCCTTGGTGATTTTCTTTTTGGATCCATCTTGTATGGGGTTCGATGAGCATCATGGATAGATATCCTTTCATCTCTCACAATGCTGGAGAAATTTTCTGCCACTAGATCTTCAACTATTCTCTCTGTATTTTCTGTTATCCCTCTCTGTTCTGGAACTCCAATCATGTTCAAGGTATTCTTCTTGACAGCGTCTCACATGATTCTTAGGATTTCTACATTTTTTTTAATTTTTATATCTGATTTTTCTTCAACTATATTGGTGTCAATTGCCTTAAGTCTCCCACTCTTCATTCCAGTTGCTCGATTCTACTCCTCTGACTTCCTATTGACTTGTCTGATTCTGTAATTTTATTGTTAATCTTTTAGATTTCTGAATGCTGTCTCTCTATGGATTCTTGCAGCTTATTAATTTTTTCACTATGTTCTTGAATAATCTTTTTGATTTCAACTGCTTTATCAGTGTGTTCCTTGGCTTTTTCTATAGATTGCCTTGTTTTATTTCTGAGGTCTCCCCTGATGTCTTGAAGCATTCTGTATATTAGTTTTTTATATTCTGCATCTGGCAATTCCAGGATTGTATCTTCATTTGGGAAAAATTTTGATTCTTTAATTTGGGGATTTGTAGAAGCAATCATGGTCACTTCTTTATGTGATTTGATATCGACTGCTGTCTCCGAGCCATCTATAAGATATTGTAATGATTTATTTTATATTTGCTCACTGAGTCTTATCTTCTTGTTTTGTTTTGTTTTGTTTCAGTATACCAAGATGGGCTACTAGATTGTGCTGTCTTGATTGTTGTAGCCTTTGAATCACTTATGTCCTAATACCAGCTGGTTTGAGCTGTTACCGTATATATAAGCCTAAGAGTCTATTGACTATTCTTGAATAGAATCAGCTTAGGTGTGCTGATTGTGGTTTACCAAGTGTGCAGTGTACCGTGTCACCTATTAACCTAGAGGAGTAGTGGTGATCGTTGTATACACCAGATTCTAGTAGCAGAAAGGGGTTATGCTCAGAGGAAGGCAGGATACTGACAGCCTACCCCCATGAGCCAGTGGGGTAGGTGTGTCTATTCCTGTAGCACTTTGGTGGGTGAGCTCTGCAGCTGTACCTTAGGCACCTAATGCTTGTACCTCTAAAGATTGGTAGGCGTCATTGTACTTAGACCCATTTAGCAGGTGGTTAGGTGGTTTTGGTGGAGCTTCAGCCCTGAGCTCCCTGCTGTGCATCAGTGATGGCTCTGTTTAATAGGTAGAGAGGTATCAGACCTCCAAAACTTGTCTTTCCACTGCTCCTCTAAAACAATTACAGTCAGATCTCTATCAGAATTGCTTTTGCATTATAATAGCCACCTTTTTCCCTGTAGGGATGAAAGCCAAAGACTGTGGATCTCATATGCTTGGCTGGAGCTGGTTCTGTATTATTATTCCAGTTTGGGGAAGTCAGGGAAGGATTTATCCCCCCCTGGATTGTTAATTTCTGCTTCTCTCAGGCCAGGAGAATGGGTTAGGAAAAAAAAAAAAAAAAAAAGAACCTGCAAAGCACTTCACTCCCTGGACCAGGAAATTCCAATGTTAATGAATCCCCCTAGGGCAGGGAGGGGAGGGATCAGATAGATAGGAGAGAGTAGCAGGATATAGACAAAGTTACTTGTCTTCCTTGGTGATGACTGTTTTATCTGAGATTCCAGAGGAGTGTGTAGCCTGTGTGTGCTGGCTGGGTTTAGAGTGCCCCCGAGGGTCAGGCCTGCATCCCATGCTTGCACCGCCTCAGGAAGCTGTGATCAGCTCCTCTGCTCCTAGTCGAAAGCCCAGCACCAAGGTTTTCTGGCTGGGACGCTGCACTCCAGGCTTCAAAACCAGCCATTGCTTCCCCATGATTTCTCCCTCTCCTGTCAGCCACGTCGTTGTGCAGCCTGTGTGTGCTGTTTGGGTTTCCACCGAGGTTTCTTCAGGGGGTTACGGCTACGTCCTGTGCTTGTGCAGTCTCAGGAAGCCGTGATCAGCTCCTCTGCATTTAGTCCAAATCCTGGCGCCAAGGTTTTCTGACTGGGATACTGGCCGCAGGCTCCAAAAATAGTCGCTTCTTCCCCATGGTCGCTCGTTCTCTTGTCAGCCACGTCAGTGTGCAGCCTGCTTGTGCTGGCTGAGTCTCTACCGATGTTACTCCAGGGGGTTAGGGGTTAGGGCTGCATCCTGTGCTTTCCCTGTCTTAGTAAGCTGAGATCAGCCCCACCACTCTGGCACCAGGGAAATGCAATGGCTCAAGGCTGTGGTGCAGGATGCTGGTTCCAGAAGCAGTCGTTGCTTCAGGGTGCAGTTTTTCACTCCTCTGTCACTCAGGTCAAGTCCTTAGTTCTGTGTTTGATGGACAGGGTTCATAGATTGTCATGTATGTGATCGATTCACTTCTTTTTCCAAGTGTTTGTTGTTTATAGGCAAAAATCTTTTATTCACATGCTCTGATTTTTTTTTTTTTTTTTTTACACAGAAGCCTGTATGGACGAGGTCTGTTTTTTCTATTCCTATTTATTTTGTGAGCAAGGTTCCTAGAGAGCTCCCTCTTCTGTTAGTACTGCCCTATACTGTGCAGTTTCTTTTGTGGATAGCATTGATTATGATGATGGGAATGACAGAAAGTTGGTCTTTTGTTCTTTTTCATATCTGCAGGATCCTTAATTTCCCCATCTTACATCTTACAGTCACAATTTATCGGGCACCATGGCTTCATTATTATCCACTTCTCCTATGGAGTAATACTTCTCTGAGGCTGCCACTTCTGGTAGATATCAATCACATCCATTCAAACCCTTTCCCAGTGGCATGGAATTCTAGGTCCCGATCCATGTTAAGTATTTTGATATTTATTGTTGTATTTCTTTTTCTTTCTTTTCAGGGATTGGTTATGTCTGTGTTTCACCTAAATCCTCCTTTCTCTTTTTTAATGACATTTTTTTAAGGATTATCCTACTTCCCCACACCACAAGCATGCAGTGGTAGGCTGGAACAAGAGTTTTGTTCACTTTCCTTTTTTTTTTTCTCTGATTAGAGGAAATCTGAATGTTGTGGTACTCTGTCCCCTGAAAACGTTGAAAGGCCATGATTTCTGTGTGGTTTTTTTTCTTTTATTTATTGATTTTATAGATTTTGGAGAAGAAGCTATCCAGAATCAGGTGACCCTCTGTTCTGTGAGACTAGAGGTTTAGCTACTATTATTTTTTTTAATTCCCTTTCTTTTATATCCTTGCTCTAAAATCTGTTTTATACTCTTAACCAGTAAAAGGAAGACTTACTGTAAGTTCTCGACAAAAAAGCAGTCTAAAATATTAACATGAGATGACTGTGTTCTTAACATGTTTTATTGTACCTTTCTGTGTCATGTATTTCATTTAGAAAGAAAAGCAGCTGTAGCCCATAATAGCTGAAAAAAATGTAAGTCTAGCAATTTTAATTCTGTACCACCTAAGAACATATGAGAAAGAGTATCACATTGTGTTTTACAATCTAGACTTTATAGTAGCTAGAGGACCTCCAAGGAAATGGTTAAAGAAACCTCAGAAGGCAATTAGAAAATGTTGGAAGTTCTAGTTAGTACTACATGGAGGTGTTTTGAGAAAACCCTCTTGGCATAATGGTTAAGAGCTATGGCTGCTAACCAAAAGGTTGACAGTTCAAAACCAGCAGGAGCTCCTTGGAAACCTTAAGGGGCAGTTCTCCTTGGGTCATTATGAGTTGGAATCGACTTGACAGCGATGGGTTTAGTTTTTTTGGGGGGAGGGGAAGTGTTTCATCATAGCTCCTAGGAGATGATTTATGGCATGATGTATAATGCAAAATTATCTCACAGACATGACATGACACCATCCACATTTTATTCTATTTACCCTCAGTAACATTTTTGTCAGGTTTGTATGGCAATTAAATTAGATATCTAAAGTGATCTAATTTAGATCTAAATTAGATATAAACTCAAAGTGGAGAAATTAAAAATCTCTATTTTATATTATTTAAAGATTAAAATACCAAAACCAAACCAAACTCACTGCCGCCAAGTTGATTCCGACTCATAGCGACCCTATAGGACAGAGTAGAACTGCCCCATAGAGTTTCCAAGGAGTGCCTGGCAGATTCGAACTGTTGACCTCTTGGTTAGCAACTGTAGCACTTAACCACTATGCCACCAGGGTTTCCAGATTAAAATACACACACACAAATAAATACTACATATTCATTCACATATATTTATAACTCCCAGCAAAATTTTAATAAATTGAATATAATATTACATAAAAAGATAGTATATGATGAACAAGTGGAGTTTATTCTAGGAATGAAAGGTGAGCTTAATACTGGCAAATAAACTAATATATTTCACCAAATCAACAAGTTCATAAAAAAAAAATTGATCTAAATAGATTCATAAAAAGTAAATTGACAAAAACACATTTGAACTCCTGATAAAAACTTACAAAAATAGGGCTAGAAGTGAACTTCCTGAACCTTAAGGTCATCTACAAAATCCTACGGTTAAGATTAAAAGTAAAGATAAAAAAGGTGATTGTGTTCAAGAATAAGACTATGAGGTCTACTCTCACTACTCTATTCAAGCTTGTATTGAATGTTCTGGTCACTGTGATCAGGCAAGAAAAAGAAATAAAAGGCATCCAGTTTTGAAAAGAAAAGGGAAATCTGTCTTTATTCATAAATAATATAAACATCTATGTTGCAAATCAAATGGAATCTACAGAAATGCCACTAGAACTAATAAGTGAGTTTAAAAAGGCTGGAACAAAAAAGATAAATACAAAAATCATTTGTATATACACTTGCAATCAAAAATTGAAATAAAAAACATATAATCCGTAATAGGATCAAAAGCAATGCAGTACTTAGCAAAACCTCATAAAAATGTAAAAGGCTGCATATTATAAAAAAAAAGCATAACGTTGCTGAGAAAAATTTGAGAATAATGAGGTAAAAGATATATACATTGTTAAAGACTCAGAAGACTCGGTATTGTTGATATAGCAATTTTTCCAACCCTGATTTGTAGATTCAATGCAATTCCAACTAAAATTCCAGGAGGTTTTTTTGTTGTTGCTGATTGACACGATAATTATAAAATTCATATAGAATGCAAAATGCAATAATAGCCAAAACAATTTAAAAGTTAACAAAGCTGGAGGGTGATTACTGCTAGACTTCAAGATTTTTATAAAGGTAGGATAATCAGAACAGTGTGCTCTCCATGCAAAATGACACGAACAGATCTATAAACTTAATAGGGAGTACAGAAACAGATCCATACGTATATGGAAAATTGATTCTTGACAAAGGTGTATAGCCATTTAAGTGGAACAAGGATAATATTTTTATCAAATGGCATGGGAAAAAAATAGATATACAAAAAACAACAAAAAAAAAGTCTTTCATTCACTCCTTACCTCAAATATGTCAAAGAATTCAAAGCAAATCAGATCTAAATGTACAATCTAACAATAAATCTTCTAGAAGGAAACAGAAAAGAAAAAATTTGTGGCTTTGATGTGACTTAGCCAAAGCTTTCTTAGAAATGGTGCGAAAAGCATGATTTCTAAAAGAACAAAATGATAAAGTGGACTTTGTCAAGATTTAAAACTTCTGCTCTTTGAAAGACACTGCTAAGAGAATGAAAAGACAAACTTCAGACTGGGAGAAAATTTTTCAAAACGTGTCTGATAAAGGACTTTTATACAGAATACACAAAAATTATCAAAACTCAATAAGAAAGTAAAAACAATAAAAATTGGCAAACTATTTGAACCGAAAAATTACCAAGAAAGATGTACATATGGCAAATAAGCAAATAAATAGATGTTAAAAAACATAATTCCTTAGAAAAATGCAAATTAAATATACAATGAATGACTACTGCACACTAATTAGAATGGCTAAAAGTATAAAGATCATTCCAATGCTGGCCAAGATGTGGAGGCAGTGAGCTCTCAAACACTGCTAATGGGAATATAAAATGGAACAATCCCTTTGGAAAGCAGTTTGACAGGTTTTTAAAAATGTAAACATGCACCTACCGTATGATCCAACCATTCCAATCCTAGAAAATTATTTTTATCCCAGATAAATTAAAATCTATGTCCAAGCAGTGTCTTGTGAGTGAATACACATAGTAACTTTACTAGTAATAACCCCAAAATGGAAACAACCCAAATGTCTATCAGCCAGTGAATGGATGAATTGTGTTTTACCCGTAAAATGGAACGCTACTCACCAATAAAAAAAATCAATTATTGATATGCGTAACAACACAAATCAATCTGAAAATATTTAAATAATTATGTTTAGCTAAAAAATCCCAACAAAAGAAGTACAGACTGCATGGTTTCATATATATATATATATATATATATATATATATATATACATATATACATACAAAGCTTTAGAAAATGAAAATCTATGCTAACAAAATGCCATGGAATGGTCATCTGTGTGGCTAGGAGCAGGAGGGAGGTATTCCATGGGTTCACTAGGAGATTTTCTGGGGTAATGTATATGTTATCTACATTGATGAATGTGATGTGTGAGAGTTTCACAAACATAGGAGCCCTGGTGGCACAGTGGTTAAAGTGCTCAGCTACAAACTGAAAGGTCCTGCTCCATGGGAGAAAGAAGTAGCAGTCTGCTTCCGTAAAGGTTACAGCCTTGGGAAGCCTAGGGGGCAGTTCTACTCTGTCCTATATGGTTGCTATGAGTTGGAATCAACTTGACCAAAACGGGTTTGGATTTTTTTTTTTTTTTTTGGTGTGTGCTGGAGAGGAAAAGGAGCAACACAAACTCACGTAAACTGCAGGTGAGATTATAAATTTTCCCAAGCAGCTTGGAATATAGAAGCCTCATTGTCTTCTATGGCCTGTCCTTATAAGTGTCATCCCATCATTTTGGCCATAATCTATTGCTCACACAGATCAACCTTAACAGAATATGTTTGATTATTTTAAAAGGGTGTGAATATCAGGAGTTGGGAACAATTAAGGGCCATCTAGGAGAATGAATATAGGAGTCCAGCCTTTGGCCACCAATTATTTCTGCCCTTCCCACATGCAATATACATTCATCCCCTTCTGTGGCCCCCAAAAGTATCATCCTATTACATCATCAGCTCAAAGTTCAGGAGTTCATGAGATCCAGGTGTGGATGAGGCTCATAGGTGTCATTCCCTAAGTTTATACAAATAAATAAACAACAAGCATTTATTATTTCACACTATTTCTGAAGGACAGGAATCCTTAAACAGCTTTAGGGATGGATCTGGCTCAAGATCTCTTGTTGCTGTCAGGAAGTCTGCTGGGTTGTAGTCATCTGAAAGCTTGACTCTGGCTGGAGGGTCGGCTTCCAAGAAGGCTCACTCACATGGCTCCTGGCAAGAGGCCTCAGTTCCTTGTGACTTTCCTTAGGAGGCTTCCATTCCTCATCACACAGTCCCCTGCACAGGGTAGCTCATAACTTGGTAACTGCCTTCCCCCAGATCAAGTGATCTGGGAAAAAGGAAAGAGGCAGAATTCACACTTTCTTTTACTACCTTGCCTCAGAAGCAACATGCCATCATTTGTACTGCTGTTCTACTGGTCATACAGGTCAAACCTAATACCATGTGGGAGGAAATTATAGACAGAAACAAACACCAGAAGGTGAGGATTATTGGTGGAATCCTACAACCTGGTAACCACCGACTGATAAGCAAAGACAAAACTGCTTTTTATACTGAAAAATGTACAGGTCCATTTACAACAGGTAAGAAATGACCTGGAAAAAGGAAAGGCAAAGTAAGGAATAGGACTGGTGCTTTTATATCCTCATTTGTACTTTTTGACAGAGGTTGGCAAACTACAACCTACAGGCCAAAACCAACCTACCATCTGTTTTTGTAAATAAAGTTTTTTGGAACACAACCACACCATTTACTTATTGTCTATGACATCTTTAGCAAGGCAATGGCCGAGCTGAGGAGTCAAAACAGAGACTAACACACAAAGCTGAAAATATTTCCTATACAGCTTTTTCACAAAAAGTTTTTAATCCTTGAGTAAGGTATAAAGAGAAAAGGTCCAAAACTATGGAAATGGAAAAGGAGGTTTAGGCGTTCCAAGGATTTCTCAGGGTTAGATAATTGAAAGGATTCATGAAGCTCAACAGAACATACTCAGATAACGCTTTCAATGAATTAAAAAAAAAAAAATGTGATACACATGAGAAAGGGAATTTATGTAAGCGGTAGGGATCCAAGAGACATTCAGGAATAGGCTCCCAATGTCATTCTTAATTGCATGAAGACATGCTTCATTTTAAGATTGAACTGCTGATATCTGTGTGATAAAACATGATTTCAGGAGAGCTCCAGCAGTTTTCAGCAGTCTCTTATGCCCATCTAATCAGGTGGTGAAGACTGGGTATCTAACTAGCTGTCTCAGGTATAAGCTATCAATAAGTAGATTGTCCCCCTTTAAATAAAAAAAAAACAAAACACTATAAATCGGTTAGTTAGTTAGTTGGTTAGTCAGTTAGTCCATGGCCCTTTTATTGACCAAGAATAAGAGAACGATTTGAGGCATTCCTAAGGATAAGCAAAGAACTGCCCCAGTTCATATTGGTAAAATAACTCCATCCTTCTGGGGCATATTATGTGAGGTTGTAGATGTCACTGTGGAGGAGCTAAGAATTAAAATATTGGGAAAAATAGGATAGAATTACTTGTTGCAGAATATGTGATTTCAGTTCTCAGCTATCTTATCAAGATTCAAAAGGCAGTGATTAATTTAATAAAAAAAGAAATAAAAGTTTCATTTTTTTAGGGGCACGTTGATGTTATGGATTGAATTGTGTCCCCAAAAAATATGTATTGTAAATTCTACCCTCCAGGTTCCTCCATGTTATGAAATGTTTCAGAGATTCATCATTGTTCTTTATCGATGCGTAGTATTCCATCGTGTGAATATACCATATTTATTTATTTAATCTGTTGTTGGGCACCTTGGTTGCCTCCATCTTTTTGCTACTGTAAACAGTGCTGCAATGAACATGGGTGTGCATATATTTTTTTTTTATGCTTGTGGTTATAATCTCATTTGAGAATGGGTTTTCTTTGCTTTGGTAATGAAACAGGATTAGTGTAAGGTGTACCTTGAGTCAATCCCTTTTGAGATCTAAAAGATTAAACAAGCAAACCAGTGAGCGGAGATGGAGTAAGATAGATTCCAAGCGACATGGAGATTTCCAAGGAAATAAGGAAGCAGAAGCTGAAGAAACAGCAGCCTTTCTCCAGAGATGACAGAGAAAGACTTCCCCTGGAGCCAGCATCCTGAATATGGACTTCTAACCTCCTAAATGTGAGGAAAAAAAAAAAAAAAACACACTTGTGGTATTTCTGTTATAAAGAGACTAGATAACTAAGACAATTGGTGTGGTAGGAAATACTCTAAGATGGTCCCTGAGATTCCAGCTTCCTGGTATAAATGCCCTCTATAACCTGCCCTCCTTGAGTGAGGGTAGGACTTGTGAATAGAATGGAATGTAACTGCTGTGGTGAGATTAGGTTACATGGCAAAGGTGAGAAAATTTTTCAGATACAATTAAGTTGATTTTGAGTTAATCCAAAGGGAGGTAATACTGGGTGGGCCTGATATAAGCAGATGAACATTTTAAAAGAGAGTCTAGAGGTCAGAGATTAAAGAAATCAGAGACACTTTCCTTCTGGCTTAGAAGATGCAAGCAGCCATGATGTGAATTGCCTATGGACAGGGGTAGCCACTAGTTACTGAGGGCCTTTGACTAAAAAATAGAAGGAATTAAATTCTGCCAACAACCTGAATGAACCTGGACAAGAGTTACCACTGAGAATGTATTCTGTCTAAGACCTTGACTACAGCCTTGTGTGATCCTGAGCAAAGGACCCAGATTAGCTGTTCCCTGGTTCTGCCCAATGGAAGCTGTAATAACAAACATGCTGTTTTAAATCTCTAAATGTATGGTAATTTGTTATATAGTAAAACAAAATAGATACAGTTTTGATAACAGGATTAACTTAAGTATAAACTGACATGTGGCAATCAGGTTTTGTTATTTTGCGTGTGTGTGTTTTCCACATTTTCTTACCTTTCTTCCCTTTGTTCTATGCCCAACACAGAGATATTTACTCAACTAGATACTTCCATGTACATTAGCCCATTTCAAAGAAGAGAAAAAAACAAAGTGCCTTTCCCCAGAGAATATATAAGAGATTTCATGTCACATAAAAAAAAAAAAAAAAAAGCTGATAGAAAGCCCTGCCTATAAAAAAAACACTCCCTCTCCCCTTACTGAAAACTATAAAAGATGAGAGGAAGCAGTCAAGTGGGCCTGGACTGAGTGCATCTAACATAAAGTGATCACGCTGCGAGAAAATTATTCCCCCTTGGATGACCAATATCGCCTTTCAAGGCAATACATTCTGTTTTCAGTGCCCTGAAGTGACATGGAAGTTGAAGAAACATCTCAGTAACTGGGAGGTGAGAGGAATTTTCTTTTTCCAGTGGAGATAATTTTTGGCATGAATTACTCTCTAAAAGTAGACATCTCCCATCATATTTAACACCTTCTGTTTCCCCCTCCTCTTGGAATTGTAATAAATGTCTGTGAGCTCTCAGATGCGGCTTGAGACACCTGAGAGAGTAATGACATCAAAGAGAACAATCTTTAACCTATACTTGGATGTGGCTAAATATAAACAGTGAGATTTCTCTTCCTGTTATAGAGAAAACCTGTATAAACAGCAAAACTAAACCAGAAAACACTGCCTCATGGGAGGAGGACAGGCAGATGGTACACTTGAGACCTGGGACTTGATTTTCATTATATGCTTCTGTGCTATTGTTTTGGATTTTAGTTGAACTAAAAGTGTATTACTTTAAAAACACGTAAACAAAAAACCAAAAGATTTTTATATTCAGAAATTGTCATACATAATTTCTCTAGTCAGAGGTCAAGTATTTGAAAATCTGCATCCTTCATCACACAATTTATGTGCATTTTTCCTAAGCAAATCATCATATAAGAGCATGATGTGTTCAGTATTGTAGTCCTATTTATTGATACTTTAAGAAATAAAATCTAACAGGTTATTTTCTCTCCTTGTGTCATGGATTGAATTGTGTCCCCCCAAAATATCTGTCAACTTGGCTAGATTCTGATTCCCAGTACTGTATGATTGTCCACCACTTTGTCATCTGACGTGATTTCTCTAGGTGTTGTAAATCCTGTCACGGTGATGTTAGTGAGATGGATTAGTGGCAGTTATGTTGATGGGATCTACGAGATTAGATAGTGTCTTAAGCCAATCTCTTTTGAGAAATAAAGGAAAGAAGCTAGCAGAGAAGTGGGGATCTCACACTATCAAAAAAGTGGCACCAGGAGCAGAAAGCATCCTTTGGACCTGAGAATCCCGTGCTGAGATCCTCCCAGACCAAGGCAAGACTGAGGACAAGGACCTTCCTCCAGAACCAACAGAGAGAGAAATCCTTCCCCTGGAGCTGGTGCCCTGAATTCAGACTTCTAATCTAGGGGAATATGAGAGAATAAACTTCTCTTTGTTAAAGCCATCCACTTGTGGTATTTCTGTTATAGCAGCATTAGATGACTAAGACAACTTGATTCTCTATATATTGAGATCTATTATTAGATATTGATTGTTTTCATTTAAAACTATAAAGCAAATAAGGATGTCAATCCAAATTCTTTAAAACATTTGTGCCACAGTCTTAAAGAGGAATTGGCTTTTGGTGGCTGTTAGGTCAGAAAGATCCCAGCCAGGCCCCGGCATCAGACCTTATCATTATCTCCACCCTTTTTTCTGACTCTCTCAAGAACCATCAAAAGATAATTTGAGCTGCTCTCCAACAACAACAACAACAAAAGTGAATTATATAGTATTTGATGCAAGACTTTGAGGAAATTTTTTTTTTTTAATTTATTTGAAAACAAGACCTTCATTGCACATGTACATGACTCTCTTACTGATGGATAAGCATGAGGCAAGAAAGTTCTGGGGCACCTGGTCTACTTGGGCTCTCATTCCCCTTGCAAAATCTGGAAGCAATCATACTGGAAACACATATTTCAAAGTAATGACCAAAAACTTCAGTTGTTCTTCAGAATTTAGAGTATTGTGGAAAATAGACAGAATTTGTTTTGCTCTGAATCTGGATAACACATGTGAGGAAACTGTCATCTAGCATGTAGCACTTGAACTTTCAGCTCTAAGCATACATATATATATATATTCTTAAATATATATATATGTATGTATTTCCAGAAAGAGCTAACAAAAGGCATTAAAAATATTTTTACTTTTAGAAAGGTGAAGCCGGGCTTTTCCAATTTAGTATGCCAAATGAAACACTGAAATAATGTTGATACAGATTATTTGGTGTTGTAAACTTTCCTTAAATTTCTGCAGAGGTAATTTGCAAGAAAAGATGCGTGAAACTATGAAACTACAATACATTTAATATTAAACATATAAAATCTAAATATTCATAACATTCTTTATCTCAATGCTTAATAAATTCAAGTATAGGCACAGAAATTTAATCAATTTTAAAACACATGTATTCAAATATGTACAAATTGTATAAGACAGAATATTGAAAAATTTATAGACCTAAGAAGTAGATAATTAGTAACAATATAAAAAATAAAAGGTAAACCTGAACCCTCATTGCTCCCCGACCCCAAGAAATACTTAAATAAGCTGTTGCTTACAGATAAAACCATATGTCTTCTCACAATCTTCATCCAAAATAGTATCACTATTATATAATAAGCAGCTCTGTGGATTTAGAATTTGAACAAATGGATATCTGTAATGAAGACAAAAAATATTAGCATCTGGGAAAAGGTATGAAAACACTCAGGTGCAAAGATTTCAGACTAATGATAGAACTTTCAGAAGCATTTAAATGAGATACTAGCATACTGAATCATACTTTTTTTCCATTTAATAAACATAGTTTTCAGATTTCAGATTATATTGTTGCACAAACGTTAGTTACTCCCTCTTAAATAAATAGTATTGGGACTAGAGATTTTTGGCTATTGTTCTTCCCTTTGGTGTTAATCATTTTGATGCATAATATACTTTTATTTTGTTTAAAAAAATTCATTACCTTATTTAGTCTAGAGAAACAAATCAGAGCTTATAATTCACCATTGTATTATGTGGAAATTACATATTTATGAATAAAAATAACATTCAAAGTTTACAAACATACAGAAGATAAACCCAGAATATTTGAAACATTGGGAGTATGTTGAGAATTTTGGCTCCACCAGAATAAAGAAAGGAAGGCATATTCTGCTGTATCTGGACTGCCGGGACTGCTGAGTCAGCGCTCGGGTGTATGTGAGGATGTGAGCCTGTACGGGCACGTCTATCTATTTGCTCCAAGGAAAAATGGAAAAAAAAAGTCAAAAGTTATCTTATGGGCCCAGAACACTAAAGTTCATGTGACCTGAGCATGAACTTGAATTTTCTGGATTGGCCTGCAGTTGTATTCTGCTACACTCTTCTCTTTCTGCAACCTCACCCCCTGGGCATGCGATTACTGCAGTGCTCCTGGGTGTTACCTGAACTGATGCGATCTAAGCATAAACTCAGGAAGAGTAGAAAAGGCAGCACCAGGCTGCCAGAAACTTACAGATCCCGGAAAGGAGCAGAGCCGTCCTCCCACAGCCACGCACCACGTTTTTCATTATAAGTGAGTCCAATCCAGTAATAAAGTCCACTGGAGATCCAAAACCTCTGTTTGGAAACAGTGACTAACACTGTAATCCTATTTGAATGTACTCTGGGAAGAGAGTGCTTTTAAGAATTTAATGTCAGACATCATACTCGGCCTATCAATCGCACAAACTGAAATCACTCTTGGCTTCTAATTTAGAAGGTTCAGCTCTGTGCCTCATATTTCTAATTTATCATGTACATTCAGTTATGCAGGAAAACTACCACAAAATCTGACTAAAGGTGTAAAGATTTTGTTATAAAAATATAGAAAACATTCTCTATTCTGTGAGTTAGAGTTCTCGTGAACATCCCTGTACAGGGAATCCGAAACCCCAGCCTGAAAATCTGTAAAATCAACACTATCTCGAGGGATAAAGCTCCTGGGTATGACCTTCGCAGCCTCTATTCAGCTCAGTCTCTGCATACATCTAGGGCAATTTATGCCTTTTCTGTGCTGTTGTTAGCTGCTGTCAAGTTGGTTCCAATGAAACACTGCCCGGTCCTGGGTCACCTTCACAATCATTGTTAATCTTGAGCCCATTGTTGCAGCCACTGTGTCAATCCATCTCACTGAGGGTCTTCCTCTTTTTAGCTCACCCTCTACTTTACCAAGCATGATGCCCTTCTCCAGGGACCGGTTCCTCCTGATAACATGTCCAAAGTATGTGAGACCAAGTCTTGCCATCCTCGCTTCCAAGGAGCACTCTGGCTGTACATCTTCCAAGACAGATTTCTTTGTTCTCTGACACACCATAAAAAAATATATTAAATATTCTTCACCAACAACATAATTCAAAAATGTCAGTTCTCCTTAGGTCTTCCTTATTCATTGTCTAGTATTCACATGCATATGAGACAATTGAAAATATTGTGGCACGGATCAGGTGCACCTTAGTCCTCAAAGTGACACCTGGGCTTTTCAACACTTCAAACAGGTCTTTTGCAACAGATATGCCAAATGCAATGTGTCTTTTGAGTTCTTGACTGCTGCTTCCATGGGTGTTGATTGTGGATCCAAATAAAATGAAATCCTTAACAATCTGAATATTTTCTCTGTTTATTATAATGTGTTTATTGGTCTAGTTGTGAGGATTTTTGGTTTCTTTATGTTGAGGTATAATCCATACTGAAAGCTGTGGTCTTTCATCTTCATCAGTAAGTTCTTCAAGTCCTCTTTGTTTTCAACTACGAAGTTTGTGTTACCTGTGTATAACAGGTTGTTAAAGAGTCTTACTCTAATCCTAGTGTTACATTCTTCTCCGTATATTCCACCTTCTCAGGTTATTTGCTCCACATACAGTTGGATAAGTATGGTGAAAGGATACAAACATAACACACACATTTCCTGACTTTAAGCCATGCTGTATCCCCTTTGCTCTGTTTGAACGGCTGCCTCTTGGTCTATGTGCAGGTTCCTCATGAGCACAAGTCAGTGTTCTAGAATTCCCATTCTTCATAATTTTATTCGCAATTTGTCATGATCCACATAGTCGAATACCTTTGCAGAGTCAAAAAAAAAAAAAAAAAAAAAACCCCACAGGTAAACATCTTTCTGGTATTCTCTGTTTTAAGACAAGATCCATCTGATATCAAGAATGATATTCCTCATCCCACATCTTCTTCTGAATTGGGCTTCAATTTCTGGGAGTTCTCTGTTGATGTACTGCTGAAACCGTTTTTGAGTGATCTTTGGCAAAAATTTAGTTGCATGTGATATTAATGATATTGTTAGACAATTTTTCCATTCTGTTGGATTGCTTTTCTTAGGAATGGGACCTTAGGAATTTTCTTAGGAACTGGTAATTTTTATGAGCATACCCTCTATATTGGCCCTCATTTTATTCCAGAAACATGACAGAAGCTACATAATTATAAAAGAATTTATAAATTCACTATGCCAAAGTCATTTAGTTGGATCTTTGAATGAAATGAGTTAAATAATGATCTAATTACTTTGAAGCCATCCAGAATATTCCTTTCACTTCATCTGGCAAATTGATTTTATTCCTAGATATAATTCTTTGAGAAATTTTATGTAAGTTTTATAGTGATTGCTTCAAAGTACAGAGCTAATAATCATTGTTCAAATATGACCACCCATTTACTCTCTGATTAAAGACTCAAAATTTTCAGCTTACTTAAATATTATGTTTTCTGGAACAAAGAAAATGTGGAAACACAAGTACATACTAATTCATTTTTGCTTTCCAGCTGAAGAAGAGTGGAATTCTGAGACGCACAGAAATCCTTACTTTCTGCCCAAGTTTTTTCTTCATTGGAAAAGAAGTAACAATTGCATTGGTACCCAATCCACTTTTCTTGGCAAGAGCCTAAGATAAAAAATAAAACATAATTGATGACATTGGAGATTACAAATATTTGTATTGCTGTTTATTCATTCAAAGATTATTTCCTATTTATATTTTTCTCTACTACTAGTCTTTGAGCATGCATGCATTACTACGTGCACTGTGGTGTGCTACGCTCAGGATTATACTTGTGAACAAGTCAAACATGATTGTTTTCCTCATGGAGATTATATTCTACAGATAGAGTAAGGCGCATAGTTACTAATCATTTGTCAATCGTATTTCATGTTAATTTTGCTAAGTATACAAAGGAATTTAGGATAATAAAGGAACACATTGCAAGATATGAGATGGAGGGAGATTAGAAGAATCTGTTTGGAGGAAGTGACCCAAAGGTGAGCTCTGCAGTACAAATAGGAGTTAACCAGATCAAAGAGAGGTGATTTAAAAGGGGAAAGCATTTTATCATATTTTCTGAGTCAACAAAAATACCGTGCATTGAGGACAATCTGACGTTTTGAATTTTTTTCAAAATGAAGATAAATGAAACAATTAATTTGAAGTCTGATAATAGAGTTTAGCAGTGGTAATGTCTTCAACATGCCTTATCCTCAGTAACAGAAGACATGACACATGGTAGTTAACTTGAATGTGAGCCAAATAAATGGTGATGAAATTGCATAAGAGATAAATTAAATGCCATGTGGTCACAGGAGAGATAATTTGGAGTGCATTGGGGGAAAATATATTCATCAGAAATTGTACTTTAAGCTGGCTCTTACTGTGTAAGTAAATTTTGTAACTTCAGAAATCTGGGCACTAAGCTCTGAGGCATAAGCACTAATGGAAGTACAAGTATGTTAGAGGAAGCATTTTCTATAATGGCGATAGGAAAGTATGGGCAACGAGCAGACACAGGCAGGGAATTAGGATTAACTGTAATACTTACTGAAGTTTATTTGTAATTTGTTGGTAAATAATGTGCATTCATAGAGGACAGAAATCTGTTATCCCATGCTAATATTATCTTTATGCCTGTAACATAAAAATGATGTGCTCTCAGTATAATCTAATCATTCCTAGAATGAGACTGTTCTAAAATTAAGGAAGTAAACTTATATTACTATGTGTGATATACCATCATGCTCCTCTCTGGAAAAAAAAAAAACAAGAAATTTTCTATTTTAATATTCTACCAAAACTGAGTATTTTCAAACACTGGAGCCTACCTCTCTGGGGTTCTATAGTGGATCCTGGAGAGGGTGTTGGCTGAGTACTTTCTGCGGCAAATGCAATAAGAAATTTATATAATTAAGTACAGGATTAAGTGTATTCATGATATAATATTACACACTAGCAAAATGGATTGTATATTATTATATTATTAAATAGTTTTATCATAGCATTGATCTTTACAAGATGCCTAGAAAAACTTACGATTTTTCAGTAAAATTCCCAAAGTAGCCATCAACGAAAGGCACACTACTGCCAAGGTTCCTGAAATCAGGCTCCATAAATTGTTCTGAAAAGCTGCAGAAAAAGAGAGAAAAGGCAAAGATTTAAAGAGGAAATGTGTAGTGGCTGTAGCTCTTAAATGCAAAACCAGTGAGAGAAAATCCAGAAGTGTCAGGATCCACACACAGATATACAGAGAAATATTTGAGTCTTTAGGTCTTTTATGTGCTAACACAATCAGCCTGCCAGTGAACAATTGGAAAAGGAAGACAGTCCATTTAAAACTTCAACCAATATCAACATTTGGGGGGGAGGTGGGGCGGTGGGGTATATTATTCCTCAGTGAGATTATCCACACTTTTTCATCTCTACCAACTCTGTAAGTATATTTAGCATTAGTTTTTTTGTTTGTTTTTGTTTTTTAACTGGCAAAGAGGCTTAGAGATCTAGTGGAAAAAGTGATCAAGGGGCCCCAACTTCTGTTTTACGTGCTTACATTACAGGCATTTACTTTCATTCTCTCTGGAAAAATCACAAGGTAAATAGCTTGAGAAAATTGAGGGTCCAAGACCAACATCATTTTCTCAAGGTATCAAAGCTGGCAAGTGTGCAAGTCAGACATAAAATTCAATCCTGTCTAAGCCCAGTGTCTTTCATATAATCTATTCCATCATGGTCACTGACAATAATACTATTTGGTAGTAAGTCTTTCTGCTAATCTCAGTACAGATTCTGCCTTGAGAAATGTTTTGCTGCCCATAGCTATGAAGACGTAGTATAAGACAAAGAGACAGGAGCACTTTGGACCCGGGGATGAGAGATTCTAAAACCAATGCAAAGAGTAATTCTCTGGTGAGCTGAGTTCACTTCCTAGTACATTGAATTATGATATAGAAAGAACTTTTTTTTTTTTTTGCTGTTACCCAAAATTACTTGGTTATATGTTTTTTCCTGAAAAAATTCAACCTTAGTAGATTGTGCATGGACTTGAGCACACTCCTAAAGAGTAATGTTAGTGACAATAGTACAGTGTTTAAACCGTTAGTCTGGGAGAGATTTAGGAGTCGCAAGACAAGTGCTAAGAAAAAAATGAAACACTGTAAACACTGTATCATTTATAGCTAGCATTATCTTTTTATTCCTATGCTAGAATTATATTGATCATAATATAACCAGGTGAATTCATTTCTCATTCAGAATTAAGACCTCCCCATATTGGAACCTACTCTATTGAAAAAGCTTTCCAGGCTACTTATAAATTACAGAATGATGAATCAAGAAATTCGAAAAAATGTTGAAGTTACTGACATAGGGAAGGCCTAAAAAATCCACTGTCCCTTATGCCTCTTTTTCTTAAAGCTCTGCCCTAAAATTAGCCATGTCCGTGGATTGCCTGTTTTGGGTCCCTTTATCTGTTGATTTTCTGACTGGAGGCACACGTACCTGCCATGAGAGATGATGTCCCAGGTGGATGCAGGGAAGGCCCGAGAGGTGGTTGTTGGGGAAGAGTGGTGCTCGATCACAGAGCTGGGCTGGAAGCAAAGGAATCCGAAAGCTGTGTGCGAAGTAATTTAAAAGAAACAAATGTGTATTTACAGGATGTTCCTGAATCATCTATTGGTGAGCCACATATGTGTAGTACTGAGCAAGAAGCAGTAAAACTACCAGCTTCTAAAATGTTCCGGATATCACAATACAGGAAATTCTCACTGTATTTTTGCAATAGAAACCCTTTGATTAGCAGAAAAGAAGATGAGAGGGAGTTTGTGTTTTGTTTTTACTTTTAGTGTTTCAACATCAAAGTCATCTTCAAAATATATTTGGAAAATATCCAAAAAATGGACAAACAAAAGTTAAATGTACTCACTGCAATAAAATTCTACATATAATTTTTCTATAATATATATACATACAATATTCACTGCACAAAACACAGTTTAAATCTTTTTACTTATATTGACTCATATGTTTATAAAAATGACTCGATAAGGAAGACATTATAAGTATCCTATTTTACCAGTGAGAAAAATGAGGCCTAGAAGGGCTAAGTAGCTTGTCCAAGGTCACTTAAATTTAAAACTTAAGCAATCTTGCTCCAGGGCACATGAGCAATATATGAGAGAGATTTACTTCAAGGGACTAGCTCACACAATTGTGGGGTTCGAAAGTTCAAAACTCATAGGTCAGGTGACAGGCTGGAGACTTATGCTGGCTCACGGGATTGTAGGGCCTGGTAAGTCCAAAATCTATAGGTCAGGCACTGGGTGGAAACTTCCGCAGGCTTGCATCCCAAGATCTGTAGGTCAGGAGAGGGAAAATTACAGTTGAGAGAGAAAGAGGGAGAGAGTTCTGACAAGTATCTATTCATAGTCTGAAGGCAGACAATAACCTAAGACCACTTTCAACTGCTTGATTGATTACATTAGATTACATTACACAAGATTGTTACATTATATTACACTACGTTAAAGAACAGCAACTAGTATTTGGCCAAACCACTGGCAATCATAGCTTAGCCAAGCTGACACATACAATTAAACATCAGACCTCCCATTACTGTGATATGTACACGCAGACACACATACACATCTGTGCCCTAAAGCTCCCTTACCTGATGTGATGGTTAAAGTTGTGTGTCAACTGGCTGGGCCATGATTCTCGGTGGTTTGGCAGTTATGATATAGTTCAACACCTATGTAATGATGTAATCACCTTCATGGTGAGATCTGCTATGAGCAGACAATGAGTTGAAAGGGAATTTCCTTGCAGGTGTGGCCTGCATTCAATATGTGTGAACTTGCTGGCAAGCTGGCTGACTTTTCCTCACCCTGAATCCTGCAGCTGCCTCCTGTTCTGTTCATCTGACCTCCAGTTCTTGGGACTTGAGCTAGCAACATACCTACCAATCTTGGGATTTGTCAGTGCCCACAGCCTGTGAGCCAGAAGCCTGTTGTCTGACCTGCAGATCTCAGCAGGAGAAGCCTCCAGCCTAACCCATGGACTTGGGACTTTCCAGTCTCTACAACCATGTGTACCATTTCTTTGATATAAATGTTTCTCTGTCTCTCTCTCTCTATATAAACAAACAAAAAAACTTATTGCCATCAAGTTGATTCTGTTTTTTCTATAGGACAGTGGGGTTACAGGACAGAGTAGAACTGCCCCGCAGAGTTTCCAAGGAGCACCTGGTGGATTCAAACTGAGAACCTTTTGGTTAGCAGCTGTAGCACTTACCCACTACACCACCAGGGCTCCATATATATGTATATGTATACATGCTTCACTGGTTTTGCTTCTGTAGAGACCCCAGCCTAAAACACCCGCTTAAGTCCAAACTTCAGTGCTTCACTCACTTTGCCTTGTAATTTGCTTTCAACACCTTACTCTCCAATGTTCCAGTCCCTTAAGATCCTTTGAACATGACTGTAGCTGTTCTAATAAACCTTATTTTTACTAATATGTTAAGTATTGTAGTTATTTATTGTGTTATCTCATTCAGATAATATTCTGTTATTTTCACTAACACTTTTATGTCTTCAAAAGAGAACTCTAGTGGGAATTTCAAATATAAGATAGATAGGTAGACTGCGTGTCTTGAGAGCAGGAACCTTGATCTATAATGTCTCTGGACATACAATATGTCGTTCATTCTCATATAAAAGCAAACTCCATCCAAAATAATTTCATGGGTTTTTTGCTGCCTTTTTTTTTTTTTTTAAGCATTATAATATTCCTAGGGAGTGCAAAATGTTTACATAATTGGCTGTTCACTGAAAGGTTGGAAGTTCAAGTCTGCCCAGATGCATCTTTGAAGAAAGTCCTGGCAATCTACTCCCAAAAATCAGACACTGAAAACCCTATGGAGTATAGTTTTACCCTGGTACACATAGGGTTGCCTTGAGTGAGAATCACCTTGGCCATAACTAACGAAAACTAAAAACCAAACTCATTGATGTCAAGTTGATTCTGACTCGTAGTGACCCAACAGGAAAAAGCAGAACTGCCCCATAGGTTTTCCAAGAAGCAGCTGGTGGATTCAAACTGCTGACCTTTTGGTTAACAGCCGTAACTCTTAAGTGCTTTGCCACTAGGGCTCCAACAATAAGCTGATTTGGTGTTTTTTTACTATTCCTATAGATGAACCTTTTTGTAAAGATGAGCTTTTCATCAAAAACAACAACAACAAAAAACAACTTGATTTCTCAGCTTCCATGAATTCAAAAATTTTCCATCTTTTTAATTTGTGTACATTGTGTTTATAAAGTTGCCTTTACTCAACCACCATAATTGCTAAAATCTAGATCCTCACTGAAAATGTGAATGTGAAATTTCCTTCATAGCTTTTATGCAAATCCAGGTTGAAAGACATGATGTTTATAAAAATGATTCCTTACCTAATTTGAAATCTACCATCCTTTTTTTCTGAACATCTTATTGTGCTTTAGGTGAAATTTTACACAGCAAATTAGTTTCCCATTGAACAATTTATGCACAATTTTTTCCAATGTATTCTGGTCTCAGGCTAGAGGAGGCTGTGGTTCATGGGGGCCATTAGTCCTATAGACTATTTGCTTCCTTGAGCCTTTGGTTTCCTTCACCCTCCTTTGCTCCACATGGGAAGGGACCCATAGCTGTATCTTAGAAGATCACTCGCAAGCTTTAAGATCCCAGACACTACTCACCAAACAAGTATGTAGAACATTATCTTATAAACTATGTTAGGTCAATCGACCTAGTTGTCCCCCAGCACTACGGTCCTGAGCCTCAAGCCCAGTAACTTAGACCCACCAAGTGTTGGACGTATGTCTAAGAAGTTTCCATAACTGTGCCTTCTATGTGCTCTATTATGTGTATGAATATACATGCAGCACATACAAATATGTATATACAAATGCTTACAACTATACGTATATATGCACAGACATGTACCCCCATACACCCTCCACACCTATGTAGCATACATATCTACCTATATAACCACTCACAAATTGTTGGTTGTCATTGCTGTTGTTGCAGAATTGTGTATGTTATAGCATCTACCATAGTTGTCCTTCACTCGTAGATATCTATCCCTCAGTGTCTTCATTTACCTTGGTCACATTGTGCTGACTTCTCCAATATTTTCTGTTGCCTTTACCAGAATTAACATGTGTCTACTATTTAGTGATTCTCCCTTTCTTCCCTCCCATCGCTGATAGCCATCAAAGAACACTGCTTTCTGTGCTTCAACTTACTCTTGAATTTTTATAAAGTGGTACCATGCAACATTTGCTCTTTTGTGATGGATTTATTTCACTCAGCATAATGCCCTCCAGATTCATCCACGTTAATTTTCACACGCTAGTCATTATTCTTTATTATTGCATGGTGTCTCATTGTATCTATATACCAGAAGATCTACCCTTTCCTGGTTTTAGTGTTGGACAACACCAAATCAGCAGAAACCTGCCTAATTTTGCTCATTTTTTGTCCGGTATGAAGATGTCTTAATTGGTATGAGCTTAAGATTTTGCCTACAGCTTTTGTATTTGGATGGAACAAATTTATGAGAATTGTGACAGAATAGACACAGAAAGGGATTATTCCTTGTCTTAGCCATCTAGTGCTGCCATAACAGAAATACCACAAGTGGATGGCTTTAGCAAAGAGAAAATTATTTCCTCACAGTAAAGTAGGCTAAAAGTCTAGATTCAAGGCATCAGCTCCAGGGGAAGGCTTTTTCTCTTTGTCAGCTCTGGAGAAAGGTCGTTGTCCTCAATCTTCCCCCGGTCAAGGAGATTCTCAGGCCCAGGGACTCCGTGTCCAAAGGACGCACTCTGCTCCAGGTGCTGCTTTCTAGGTGGTATGAGGTCCCCACTCTCTGCTTGTTTCCCTTTCCTTTTATCTCTTGAGAGATAAAAGGTGGTTCCGGCCACACGCCCAGGGAAACTCCCTTTACCTTGGATCAGGGAGTTAACCTGTGTAAGTGTGCTGCTACAATCCCACCCTAATCCTCTCAACATAAAATTTCAATCACGAAATGGAGGGCAACCATAAAATACTGAGAAACATGGCCTAACCAAGTTGATATACACAATTGGGGGGGGGGAGGGGAACATAATTGAATCCATGACATAACTATACTTTTACTACTATCAGGATCAGTTATTTTGAGGGAATTATTCTAGTTTTCCAGAACCATGCTTTGTGATATTGAAATCATTCATTCTTTTCTTAGTTCATTGACTCAGAAGTAAAAAAGTCAGCAAAGACATTTCCAATAGAATAACTCCAGCCTCAGGTTACAAGTATATACATACACACAAACACTTTCCACATATATATGTATAAACCCACCCACTGCTGTCGAGTCGGTTCCGACTCATTATGTATACATATTCAAAAACTATTTGCCATTGAGTCAGTTCTGACTTATCGTGCCCTCATGTGTATCAGATTAGAATTGCACACCCAGGATCTCTCCCTTTCTTTCTCTCTCTCTCAATCCCTGGTGATTCAGTGATTAAGTGCTTGGCTGCTAAATGAAAGGTTGCTGGTTCTAACCTGCCAGCTGTGCTCCAAAGGAAAAAGATGTGGCAATCTGTTTCTGTGAAGATTTACAGTCTTGGAATCCCTATGAGACAACTCTACCCTGTCCTATAAGGTAACTACGAGTCAGAGTCAACTTGATGGCAACGGATTCGGTTTTACATACACACACACACACACATATACATCTACATGTACACATTATGTATCTAAGGAGTCCTGGTGGCGCAGTGGTTAAAGTCATCAACTTCTAACTGAAATGGCAGCAGTTGGAAACCACCAGTGGCCCTGTGGAAGAAAGATGTGGCAGTCAGCTTTCATAGAGGGCCTTGAAAATCCTATGGGTTCACTATGAGTTGGAATCGACTTGACAACCGTGGCATATTTATGTATATATGTTTTCATTGTTTTTATTTTTTATTTCTTCCTTTGATTCTTTGAAAACAGCAAACCAAGTTTGATTCCTTTTATAAATATGTTTTTGAAATATTATGTCCTTCCCAAAGATGCAAGATATCTCCCCTTAAGTGTCCTCCCCTCCTCTAGTGTCCACTGAAGGTCACCATACTCTCTTTCCTGAAATTTCCTACTTATCCAGTACCCTCGTTCAAGGCAAATGGCGAGTCCAATAACTACAACGTCATTCAAACCTGAGCAAACACCTGGGGAAAGGAAACTGAGGTCCACTTAACACATGTACAGTGACATCTGGTGTCTTTTCACTATCTGCTTATTTATAACAACATTTTTCAGAACATAGTAACAATGAATATTTCAATAGTGTCAAATGGGAAATTTATTTTGATCTTAGTGTTTAGAAAAGTTTTGCATTCTCAGAGTAAAAGAAAATTGTCTGCATTGGGCTGCAGTTTATTATCTCCTTTTAGGCTGGGGAAGGGATTTCGAGGTAAGAAAAAGCACTGTGACATGGTTAAGAGTCTTTGTATACCTGTCAGTAACAAACCTATTAGCAAACAATCATTTTTTATAGACAGTTCTTATCTACAAATTGTTTTCCATGTAATCCAACCCTTTGTTTATGATTGTTTATGGGAGAAAAAAAGGGATTTATGGGTCATGTTACCCTGGAAAATGTCATGCAAACCCTGTAAACATCTAAGTATGAAATGGAGATGTATTCCCCTCAATGATACCTATGAAAAAACTGACATATGGCACAAACACATACATATATGTTTAAAACCCATTACTGTCAAGTCCATTCTGACTCACAGCAACCCTATAGGACAGAGTAGAACTGCCTCACAGGGTTTCCAAGGAGCGCCTGGTGGATTCAAACTACTGACCTTTTGGTTAAGCAGCTGTAGCTCTTAACCACTACGCCACCAGGGTTTCCATATATATGTGTGTGTGTGTATATATATAAATATATATATATGTACGTATGCGTGTGTGTATATATTTATGTATGTGTGTGCTCAAAACACTAACTTTCAGGAAAGCGAGGTGAGAATGAGACTTCCCTATATAGTATGCCATACAAAGAACTAAAATGAGATTGATATATATTATTCCATATTAAGTCAAATTTATTTAAAATTTTAGAGGGAATTTACAGGAATGTATTTGTATGCATAAAACTACATAAAATTTAATATCAAAAACCCATACAATAATGTAAAAATATTCACAAAATTCTTTACCTTGATACATTATAATTTCAGGTATAGGCACGGACATTTTAACAATTTTAAAGCATGTGGCTTCAAATACATGTAAAGTGTATGAAAAGACATAAATGTCAACATTTTGCAGACCCCAGAAGTAGATAATTTGTATCTATGTAGGAAGTGGAGATACTAATTTTGTTAATCCTGGATCTGCATTACACCTCCCTGCTCCCCTTGCCCTGCCATGTCCCAAGAAACACTAAATAAGCTGTTGCTTACAGATATAAGGATTCTTTTCCCCACAGGGTTCATCTAAAACTCTTTGTTTGGACTATACACTATAGAGTTCTTGGGGTTCAAAGCCTGAAACAATGAAAATCTGCAATGAAGAAGAAAATGTTGACACGTAAGAAAAGGAAATGAGAATATTTATGATACTGTTGTTTTTGATTAAACAATAGAATTTTTTAAGTATTTGAATGAGATATTAATATATTAAGGCATGCATTTATTATGTTTTTCATTTAATAGTCACAATTTTTATGATTTCAGAATACAAAGTTACATAAAAAGGAGTCATCTCCATAATCATAGGATTGAGGCCAGGGATCTTTTTTTTTGATTAGTTGTAATTTCTGTTGTCTTTAATGGTTTTGATGTATGATATATTTACTTACATTTTGTTTAAAGATGTATTGGCTAATCTAGTCTAGGAAGATAAATCAAAGTGAACAATTTGTCACTGCATGATGTTGCAAGTCCCATGTTTAGAAGTAACAGTGATGTTCAAAGTTTACATGAATATAGAAGATAAGCCCAGAATCCACTACTCATCTGTCCATTTGTCATACTGTGATGGCTTGCGTGTTGCTGTGATCCTGGAAGCTATGCACACGTATTTCAAATACCAGCAGGGTCACCCATGGTGAAGAGCTTCTAGACTAAGATAGAATATGAAGGAGGACCTGGAAATTTACTTCTGAAAAATTGGACAGTGAGAATCTTCTTAATAGCAGCGGAACATTGCCTGATATAGTGCTGGAAGATGAGACCTTCAGGTTGGAAGGCACTCAAAAATGAGATGGATTGACACATTGGCTGCATTGATGAGCTCAAGCATAACAATGATTATGAGCATGGCACAGGATCAGGCAGAGTTTTGTTCTGTTGTATACAGGGTCAATACGAGTCAGAACTGACTTGGTGGCACCTAACAACAAGAGTAACAACAAGACCAAGATACTTGAAACATGAGAGGATGCTGAGAATATTAGACTCCATCAAAATAAGAAATATACCACTTTTGTGGGCTTCCTCTATGTATGTGAGCTTGTGGGC